>NC_133122.1:75966300-76266300 GCF_033568475.1 Henckelia pumila | reverse complement strand
GTTGATGCCGGATACTTTGCCTATTTCTTGAGCACCGTATTGTCTGGCTCCGTCAGATATGCGAGAGTTGAAGAATCAGTTACAGGAACTTTTGAACAAGGGGTACATTCATCCTAGTGTATCTTCTTGGGGAGCTCCTGTTCTCTTTGCGAAGAAGAAGGATGGGTCTATGCGGTTGTGCATTGACTATCGACAGCTAAATCGGGTTACTGTGAAGAATAAGTATCATTTGCCTCGTATTGATGACTTGTTTGATCAGCTGCAGGATACTTCGGTTTACTCCAAGATTGACTTGAGATCTGGGAATCATCATATGAGATTCCGAGATCAGGACATAGCCAAGAATGCATTTTGTACTTGCTATGGGCATTACGAGTTTTTAGTGATGCCTTTCGGTTTGACTAATGCGCCTGCTATATTTATGGATCTGATGAACCGCATCTTCAAGGAGTTTCTGGATAATTTTTTTGTGGTTTTCATTGACGACATTCTGATGAACCGCGCCTGCTATATTTTGCAGCCGTTCGAAGTTCAGGTGGATACTGATTTGACTTATGTAGAGAGGCCGGTTCGTATCATGGATCGTAAGATTAAAGTGTTGCGGAATAAAGTTATCCCTTTGATTCTAGTTCAGTGGCAGCGCCGAGGAACTGAAGAAGCCACTTGGGAGCTTGAGAGCAGGATGCGTTCAGAACATTCTGAGTTATTTTTATTTTATTCCAGTGTTGTATTCAGTTGTAAAATTATGTAAAAGTTTAATCCGAATAAAGATGTTTTTGCATGTTGTTTTATTTTGATACTTAAGATCTGATTTCGAGGGCGAAATATCTTAAGTGGGGGAGAATGTAGTAACCCGTATCCGAAATTAACGATTAATGAGTATATTAATCAAGTGATCATGTTTAGATTAATTAAAGCATGATTAAGGGAATTCTTAATGGATTAACGGAGTCTGGAAATGGACCCAATATGATCAGAAATGGCCCAGAGGGTCGGGTAGAAAGGACGCAACGTTTTGGTCAGCTGATGTCATCCGTGATGTCAGCAAGATAATGTCCTTGCTTGCGAACATGATGGGACATCGAACGCAACGTTCGTCGAACGAACGCAATGATGGCGAACAGACGCAACGATGAAGGAACGGACGTTCCATTCTCTGTCTATAAATAGAGGAGCCAAGGCCTCATTTCAACTCACCCCTCTCCTCTCTTCTCTCTCATTTCTTAGCCTTTCTAGTCAGATCTAGGGAGTTCTAGGCATCCTATTGGGAATCCGGAAGTAGCGGAGCGATCCCGGCGTTGTAGCAGAGCTGTGCCTAAGTTTTGAGGCAAGCGACAACAATGGGTGACAACGGACGCAGGTATAGCTTTTTCTTCCTAAAAATATTTAGGAGTATGCAATAGCTTAGTTAAGGCTTTTGGAGTAATATAATGATATTAGTATCATTTCTCTATGTAGTGCGGACTATAGGCGTGGACTTAAAGCTGGTAGAGCTTGCCTAGTAGTGAGATACAAGAATACTGTTCGAGATATCCTGACTGAGTATGCATGTATTATGTGCTTGCATGATTTTATATGCATATTTTATGACATGGTTGTATGCTGCTTGCATATTACACATCAAGCTATATCTTTGGAATATTATAGGGTTTTACCCTATCCTGTTAGTGGATGAACTTCCATCGATTTGGGTCCGGAGTATCCACTGGTATTCGGTATGGGAGCCACCTCCTGAAGCGATGGCACAGAGTGCTACATACCAGGGCCCGGTCTGCCTTTGTTATCTGATCTTTGGCCTATAGTTTCAGTATGCGGTACACTTGCATTCATGCATCTATATAATACGGTATACTCATACTCTCTTGTTGAGCGTTTTATACTCACATCTCGTACTTTGTGTATCTGGACACCCTATTCCATGGGGCAAGTTTGCGGTTGGATGAGGCGGGTGGATCCATGAGGGACTAGGCAGTGGATGGCCTGCTGGGATTTTTCCTTGGTCCTTATTTTTTGATGTATTTGGGCTAATACATTATTCAATTTGGTTGTATAATTATTTGGATATTTATAGATTTCTTTCCTTGGGATTGTATACGTTTTATTTCTTTCGTAGTTTATTCTGGTTTACTATTTTAATTAAGTTAATTGCATACTTAAGTTATGCTTAGCAGGTGATCTCGGTAAGGGTCACTACAATGTTTCCAGATCGGATTAATGAATAGTTGCAATGGTTGATTACAATTCTACAAGGATGTCCTATTTCTAGTTGAGTAATAGTAACTCAAATTCTTGAACTAGTACTGCTCCTTCATTGTGAATCAGGAGAATGTATGTAGTGACCCACACCGTGATTACCTACTACATCAGAACTAAGAATGAAATAATCTTAATAAAAGCTTAATCATATTTAAATTGCAGAAACTGATAAAGTTATACATTCCCAAGAGAAGAAATATGTAAACTTAATTATTACAACCAAATCGAATAACAAGATTCTTAGTACCAACATATTCATAATTATAAACAACACTGCAAAGATAAACTTCTCATGCTAACAACCTTGAAACCTAGGATCCCCCAGCATCTCCTGCTATCCAACCTGAAACCTGCCCCGTCGAATAGGGTGTCCAATAATCCCAGAAATAAAGAACGTGAGCGAACTACGCTCAGTATGAGATAATGAGTATACAATATTATATGTGCATGAATGCAAGTATACGGGTTACCAAGACTCGAGTTCAAGAATCTCTGGTCAAGAACACACTCGAGCCCTAGGTATGTAGCACTCTGCTCCATTGCACCAGGAGGTGGCTCACATAACCGACAGTGGATATAGGTGACCTGATCACGAATCTACGTGTCCAACCATCTACTAACAGGATAGAGTTGAAACCCTACTACAGGATATTATAAGGATACAAACTCAAGATGATCATGCATGAAGCATAATAATGTGACATAATATATGCAGATAAAATCATGTCATATAAATAATGCAACACATAATACATGCATACTCAGTTAGGACATCTCGAACAGCACTTTTGTACCTTAATGCTGGTCCAGCCTATAATCACAAGATTACTAGATCACTAAACATTATCTAAAAGCCTTAACTAAGCTAATAGATACTCCCAAACTATTTATAGGATCTAGGGTATACCTTCGTCCGTCGTTAGCCCTTTGATGTCGAATGCCCCGTAACTAGGGCACAACTCCACTACGACTCCTGGACACCTCGCCAAGGCTCCGCCCTTTGCCAGAGATGGCTGGAAAGCCCCTAAACCACCCAAGAACCGAGAGAGAAAAGATGTAAATGAGAAAATAAAATGATCCTCGGATGCCTTATTTATAGAATAAGATCGAAAGCTTTGAACTCCTCTTTGGAAACTCCGACCTCGCATGCCAGCCACGTTGCAGAAATGCAACGATCGAAAACTCTGAACTCCTCTTCGGAAGCTCCGATATCCTACGTGTACAAACTCCTTGACACGTCTATAATGAGCATGACCTAACTCTGTTCGGAAGTTCCAATCACATTCGGACATTCCGATCTGTCCATAGCCTCCAAACCCTAAACTGTGCTTCCGAAGTTTTCGGATCCTCCGAACTTGGGTTCGGACCTTCCGATCCATCCTTATCCAAAACCATAAATTAAGTCCTTAATCCATGCTTAATCATGTAAAATGGGACCAAGTTACTACAATGTAAGTTGCTAGAAGGGCTACTTGTACTTTATGTAGATGGGATAAATTTTGATACAGTCTAGTTATAAAAAAACCATTGTTGATTATACTATGTATAAGTTAGATATTATTGGAATCTTAAATTAGTGTTGTACCAGCTATCGTGATCAACTACTGGTACGTTGAGATATGCTAGTATTTTAGGATATCGCTTGGTGGTTCGGTGGAAATTTTCACGTGATAGTATTGGCACTCCGTGAGACCAGTCCTGTATATCTGCTCAAATAATAGGTGAGTAGGTTGTCATTCGAATTCAACCATGTGACAAGGAATTGATGATTGAGTTTTTTTGACTCGACCGGTAGTATCTCATAACTTGAACCATGGGCAGTGCTAAGTTTATCATAAGTTTTGGGATGCAATAGTGTAACATCAGATAGGCCAGGTTCAGTTGATCAAGACATGAGTAATGCAAGTTCTACCTGTGTAGATGAGTTTCTTATCTGATAAGGGAAAAAGGAATTTTGAATGATTTTTAGCTAGCCTTAGCTAAGAAGCTAGCATATGACACTGTGAATCTTTAGCAAGGAATTTCTTAACAAAAGAGGCTTCAGTTCCAGATATGATGCAATTTCATAGATATTTTGGTGATTGGATTAGACTAAGTTCTAAGTTCAAAACAGATATATATTCGAGAGGGTATATTGGTTGCCAGTGGTTAAAATTTTCTTGTGGTTTAGATCAATGATTGAACAGCAATTTTGGGAATATTTTCGTGGGTAAATTCTCAAGGTTGACCAAAACCTGATTTCGAGGATGAAATCTCTTAAGGTGGGGAGAATGTAGTACCCCAAATAAGCAATTAATTGTATAAGCATGCTTAGAATGGTTAAAACATGATTAAGAAATTCTCGGATGACATTAATAAGTAAAAATCAGATTCAAGACATTCAAAAATGGTCTGGGGGTTCCAACTTGAGCTATGTTTAGTTCCGTGGTTCCGAACCTATAGTGACCCTAACCGCATCACCTAATAACCAGAGTCCTAAGCATGCAATAACAATAATCAGAAAACTAAAAATCAGAGTTACTATAGAAAATAATACGATCCAAAGTGAATAGCAAAAATACAAATTGCAAGCTTAATCTAGAAACCATTGGCGACCCCTACTACCAAGCCATGATCACCGACTAAACACTGGGGACTCGCTCCTAGACCACCTGCATACATGCCCCGTTAAATGGGTTTTCCAAAAAATACAACAACATGGACGTGATCGACTACGCTCAAATCGATAATCACGAGTATACAAACCTAGTATGATGCATGCAAATGACTGAGTACTGGTTATCTCAATATTTTCTCAATTTGAGTGCCAATGAGTATGTAGTACCATCTGGGGTCAACTCCGCTGGGTATATCAACACACTCATCCGAACCATCATAGCATCAGTCCCTGTCAACACAACGTCTCTCGGTGTAAGAAAATATAACAAGAAATGTAGGGTTAAGCGACCCTAATGCAAAGTCTATCTCGAAGGAGACTCGGCTCAACATAAATATTCACATGCAACATAATATATCAAAGCAGTAAAAAATGTATCATGACACATAATACGCAAAACATAATCATGCATAATCGTTGGATATCTCAGTCAGTACTTACGTACCTCAATCAACTGGCCTAGATGTACTAGTATCTACACTACAAGCCTCAAATCATGATAATACCATATCACTAATACTAGTATATAAGCCTTAACTAAGCTAATAGATAATCTCTAATACTAATAGGGATCTTGTAATATACCCGCGTCTGTCGTCAGCCCATGGATGCCGAAGATTCTGACCCAAGCATGGCTCTGGTACAATTCCCATAGCACCTTGCAAATGCCCGACCCTCAAGTATAAGGCTAAAACCATAATAATATACACTAAAATATACTGAAACACCCCCAAACACATACCAAATGAGAGAATCTTGTTACCTATTTATATTCAAGGGTTTGGAGTCTCCGATCCCTAGATGGGAAGCTCCGAACTTGCATGTCTGCCACGTGCTGAACTGTCTTGTTCGGAAGATCTAATCCCACCCTTCTGATGTTGCAATCTCATGTGCAATTGCGTGTCAAAATGCTAGCAACACTTCACTAGTGCACATGTCCTAACTCTTCGACAGCTCCGATCTCACGTTCGGTGGATCCGATCTCTCCCTCAGCTTCCGAACTGCAACGCTTGGTCCAAAATCTTAAGACCTTCCAATCTCCCTATGGTTTATGTTCGGACGTTCCAAACTACCCGATTCAACTTTGACTCTTGGACCATTTTTGGACATCCTGGAGTCGATTTCTTGGTCCGATTCATGTTTAATCATTTAAGCTCGTAAAATGGGATTCATGTTGCAACATTCTCCAAGTATTAAAAGGATTTTGTCCACAAAATCAGGTCTAGGTCTTACCTGAAAATACTATCGAGTTACTAAGAAAATCACTCTAACATGTCAACAACTGACACTGAGTAACATAACATGCCCAAAACCTGGACCAAAATTAGCCAATTTAAACACTCTAAGCAACCATACTGCGACCAATTACTAAGGTCATTAACGAAAATCACTGCACACAGATCCTACTCAAGTTATAAAATCTTGCCAATCATGGCCATAAGTCATCGTGCTCGCTCTTATTATAGAAATTTAAGATAGGAACGGTTTAACACAAAAAGCTATCAATACAATCTACCAACTGTTTTCAAGCACTGTGTACTTATCTGCTACACTAAATTACAACCCAAAAGCGGACCATCTTCAATCCAACTGGAAAATCTGTTTAAACTGATAAAATAGTGTCATCTTGAAGGATTGACTAACTACAATTCCTATTGAATTGGAATATTTTTGGAATAAAACAAACGTGTATTGCTTTACTGCCAAATAATTACCAATCCAACCAAGACTGAAAATCTCAAGACCATCCTTTGAGTCATCGACATCTGACCATCAACTATGGATAAAAAGTTGTGATAGGAACTACCACTGATTATAGTATTGAAGATCATATTGGATCAAAACTAATTGCACCCATAATCAACGATCAATCGTGAAAATTATTGAATTAGGAAATCTAAATTTGTTTCCTGAAAAATCTTAGCAATAGAATTCGCCGAGAACTCAACAAGAATCATTTTCTTGCTCTTGAAATTCAACTCTATCAATTTAAATATCTGATTAGTGCTGTCTAAAACACATAAAAGTAGTACAAGAGTCTCTCCTTGCAATGATAAACACTTCTTGTGGAATTTGACTAACTTGGGTGCTACATTCTTCCTAAGAAGTACCACCAACTGTACTAGTGACGTAACATCTTACAAGATTCACCTGATAATGAGTTCAAAAACTCATGCCTTTAAAATGGCAAAACATGTCGTCTCAACTACTGGAATCACAAATTTATTGATACGAAGTCTGGTACTAACAATCGAAACCAAATGATGTCATCTATCTACTTGGTATTAAACTTTGCCTCCGAATTCAATCAGGAATACTAGTAACCTTCACTCATAGGCTATAATGAGTTTGTCAAATCATTTCTTACCAAGTATTTTCTATACTAGTAGCAAAATGATAAAATACTTTTGAAGTTCTCTCAACTCTTCCACGATCTGTGATGCTACTGCAAGTGAAACAACTCGAGAAAGGAATATTCATCAACCAGTCTAAATACTCCAAAGAGCTCATCAAATGTTTTGGCATGAAAAACTACTCAACTGCCAGTAGTCCCATGAGTTCATCTATTAAATTAGATAAAGATGAAGGGTGAACACCAGTTGATGTCACAATATATCGAAGACGCATAGGCACTTTACTGTATTTAACTGTCAGTCAATCAGATATTATGTTTGCAGTTTATCTGTGTACTCATTTTCAAGCTGCTCCAAAACAGTCTCATCTTATGCCAATTTCTCGGAGATAGAATAATTTCTTGGTTTAGCAAGAAGTAGACTTCTATCGCAACATCAACTGCTGAAGCCAAATATCTAGTAGCTGGTAGCTGTTGTGCTCAAATTTTATGTATTCAACAACAGTTAAGAGACTATGAAATCCAGTCTGAAGAAGCTCCAATCATGAGTGGCAACACTAGCGCCATTGTATAACATACAATCCAGTGTTGCACTCAAGAACCAAGAACATTGATATCAGACATCTTTTCATTAGAGGTCATTTCATGAAAAAAAAAGAGATCAAACTGGAACACATATCCATAGAGCTCCAGACTGCTGATATCTTCACTAAACCCCTACCAGATGCTAAGTTTTCTTTTTTTATAAATTCACTTGTCTTAGTCGATTTATCTTAATATTCATAAATTTAGGAGGAATCTCTTTATTTATTCATGACTTTAACATTCGTCAAATCTTGACTAATTCATACATGATTATATGTTCTTTACTTAAAGATATTTGTTTTGTGTTTAACATGATTCCCTGCACAAAATAAACAACACAAATAGTAAAGCTTAAAGGAAATTTTATTAGAGAAATTTACAGAGATATATTGAGATTTCTCTCTCCACTTTATATTTCCACATGTTCATCCAAGCTGGAAGACTGTCTATAGAGACCCGAGAATAATCATCATAGGTGCAGATCTTATTGAGCTCCCTCTGCTCTCGTAAGAGAATCAGGAGCAAAACACCATTAGACTTGTAGATGTCTTTGGAATTGGTGGTTCCCAGCAACCTCTTCAACCGCTTTCTCTGCCAAATAGTTTCCTGATAACAGTCAGGGACAACAGATGAATAGGCGTCTCCTTGAATCTTCAAAGCCTAGCTCTCAATTTGGAACCATGTCTACGTCATCCTCTTAAAGATGATTTACTCGTATCTAGCCTTCCGGCTGAATTGGAATCATCGATGTGACTTCTGCACAATACATTTGAAGGTATTCGGCGGTCAGTTAAGGAATGTAGTGCTTCAGCCGATATTCTCGTAAGAATGTGCCAGTAACATCAACTGACTATTTGAGATGCAAAATGACTTCACTGTCATCTTTGGCCATTTTGCTTATTGGTTAAAAACTATGTTCTCTTTGGTAGAGAATGTATCGAGCGAGACTATCACGTAGTTGGACATCTACCAACTTATGTCTTCTGAGGACGGTCTCAAGATGTGAGGTAGCTGTGAGAATGAACATTTTATCCTCTAGTTTGGAGAGGTATTCCAGCTTGTCCTCGTTCAAAATCTGAGTGTATGAAACATTGAGACGATAGTTGATGCACTCATCAATTTCTCGAAGTTTGAATCAAACTGCTTTGAGTATGCCAGAGATGATGAGTAGTACTTCCATTTTGTCTAAAGATTGAGCTTTTGGAGGAGGTACAAAAATTTCTTTACCTTTTCCTTGAATATCGGTCATGGTGTTGCCAATAGCTGAATCTCATGGCTCAGTGAGAGTGATTCCTTTGGATAGAGTAGCTTGGGATCTGATGATGGGTTCAGTAGATGGGGTGCTGCATCAAGTGATGGAGAGGAGACTGCCACCAAGATTGGTGCGACTGCAACAGTGGTGCTATCAGTTGGCTTGGATATCAGTTGAGAAGTCAAGTTTTTCTAAGCAACTAGATTTATAGAGGATGAGACTGCTATGATTGACTCTGTTACTTGAGAGGGAGGTGTGTGAACCGTTGACAACAATTTTATCCTTTTGGTTTCGGTTGAGATGGCTTGATTGTCATTTTTTTCCTTGGAGAAGGAGAAGAACTTCCGAAAACCTGAACCAATGGAGCATTGTCACTGGCATCGTCATCGGCATCTGATTCAATGGTCACAGTGCGTCTTTTGGTTTGAAGACTCTTCTGTTGAAGATCTGTAGTCCCCATAGTAGCTTGCTATTGTTCTGCACCAATTTCTTGTTTGATAGTTCGCAACTGATCAGCTGGTACTTGATTTTTTTGTAAGAACATGGGAATGGTAACCGCGTTAAGCCATTTTGAAACATGCAATGTCTCAAATTTAGAAGAGTCAACATCCAAGGTCGTAAGAATGTGGCATATTTGAAGTGCAAAACCTTCGGATTGTCCCTTCCCTCGAATCATTTCACAAAGAGTGGAATAGAGAATAGAAGACCAGTTGAAGTTTAACTGAGATAAAATGGAGGCCATATACTGAAACTTCTCGAGAGTGATCTTGTCATAAGATCCTGCTTTGACCAAAAGTGTTTTTACAATGATGTTGTCTAGGAGTCGATAAGCTGGCTTCAAGATTTGTTTCAGACCTTTGTCTTTGATAAGTCTTCCATCCAACGTGAATTCAGCTGCCCAGTGAGCTCCATTACCATCTGGTAAGTCTACTCATTTCATCAAACCAATAGTGGGCAATGCAAATGTTTCATCCAAGAAGTGTTGATTGAATTCCACACGTCGTCCCTTGATGACACAAGCGATGCTGCCATGATGGATTTCTGTAGAGTCAAATAATTCCTTGACTTGAACGTAATCAACAGTCAAGCATGAACTAAGAAATTTCCGGAGTCCTGATGCTTCAAGCATACAAAATATCGCAGAGATTTTGGTGTTGTTTACGGAGTATACTTCATCAAAGTTGATGGCCAAGCATGTTTTCTGGATAGACATCGTGAAATGCTGAAATCAAGAAATACGATTAGGGTTTCTGAAAGAGATAAATGAAAGGATTGATGTTTGGGCTTGTGCAAAAATATTAAGATGTCGGTAGTAGGTGTTGCGCATGTTTTCGTGATGTGATATACACATCTTTGAAATTTTGAATTTTGAAATTTGAATTTTGAAAATGCAATAAGGAATGTGCGCGCAAATGTACATATTAGTAATAAAACAAAAAATATATATATCAAAAAAATAAATAAAGGCGGTTGGCACGATATACAATGTTTGTATACAACTCATGTCAGACATCAGGAGTTGTCATTTTGGATATGCCGTCAGATCCTGTAATCATGATTTTGCAACTTTTGAGAGTATCAGTAGATGAGGAACATGTGGGGTGTATGTCGGCCGACCCTTCACCTTCCTTGTTACTCCTATAAATATGAGATAATCACATTAGTAAGGCATCAATTGTTGCACAAAAAGAACTCATATATCTATAAAAGATAAGAGATAAGAGATTAAAATGTCGGGTCCTGGAGGATATTTGGCTACTGAATTTGATGTTGCGTTGACTCGAGTTCAAAAGAGAGAGTATGAAGATGTAGTGTTCGGGCGAGTCATAGCAGAGTGGGAAGTAGTAGAAGATCTGAGTCTTCATTTGTCTGCTGATCGTCCACCAGGTTCTTCAAATGCGGCTAATGATTATGTTGTCCAGTTTTCGCGTTATGAGGATATGCTGGGGTCCAATTGTCAGGATAAGATCTACAGTTCTGAGGGGGTGTATCTGATCTTGCTCTATAAGGAGCTTGAAGAGCTGGAGCTTATCCGGTCGGAGGATATCGGATTTGTTCGTTCTCCTACCAAAGAGCTTACGCTCTTCATGTTTTCATGGAAGTTTGCAGTAGAAAAAGAGGTAGCGAAGGCAGTACTAGCCTTCGAGGCTCTAATGTAACCGATAAATTCCTGCAAAACTCATGCTAGTTCCTGTTGTAATGAACTTGAAATGAAATTATTTTACTTGCTATATATGCTGATCCAGTGCAATGGTCTTAACTAAAGTAAAGATATAAGTAATGAAAAATTCCATTCTCGCACCTTTTAACATATCAGCGATTTGAGCATTAAAGTAGTGTGACTAAAAAGGCGTATATTCATGACTATAGTTTTCAGTAATAAAATGAACAGAAATATACTGCGCAAAATATAGCTGTTTCAAGCTTTTATTAAATGAAAGGTGCACTATTATCGATAAAGTAGTTCTATCAGAAGTCTGTACGAATATCTTTTGAAGATATAAGTGACGATTCGGTGTAGGTGACTGTTGACCTACTAGACCTTTATCCTTCTGCTTTTATTGTCTATAAAAATATTATCATGCAATCAGTTCAAATCACAATATCTCAAATTCAAATATCAACATGGATGATTTAGAGATTGAGATAAGGAAAAACCGATATAGAAGCAGAGTGATAGCAAGGGGTATGCATATATGGTTTCTCTTAGAGACCGTTCGTCGCAACCTTCCTTTAGGTTTAGCTCTCATGGAGCCACGTTTTGCTGAGGGGATATTACAATGCAAACTTCTCTTGCGAACTCAGAGCACTCGTGATGTGCTAAAGCCTGCTGCAGTTCGCATTTTGATGCTCTTGGCTGAAAGAGATGAGATGCAGAACATCTGTTTCGAGGATTATGTTTGCAATGGTCAAGGCGCACTTACTCTGTGGATGATTGAGTGGAGCCGTGAAATGAGAGTCAGGATATCTGCAGCTCGCGTGGCATATCAACATGATCAGTAGATTAAGTAGGGGAATCTTTTGTAGAAGAAAAGCGTATTCTTATTGTAATGAAATTTTATGCAATGATATGCAATATTCCCCCCTCAAATAATGCTTTTATTAGCTTAAATCTATCAAACCAAGTATATTACGAAAGTAAGAAAACTTAGCATCCGGTAGCGGTTTAGTGAATATATCTGCTGCTTGCTGATTTGTGGATATGTAGATCATCTGAATCTCTTTCTCTAGCACATGTTCTCTTATGAAATGATGTCATACATCAATGTGATTTTTTCTCGAATGCATCACGAGATTCTGAGTAATTGAAATTTCATTAGTGTTGTCGCAAAAGATGGGAGCTTCGTTTGATTGTATTATATAGTCTCAAAGTTGTTGTATCCATAGTATTTGTGCACAACAACTGCCAGCTGCCAAGTATTTTGCTTTGGCTGTAGAGGTGGCAATTGATGTTTGCTTCTTGCTAAACCATGAAATAAGTCTATCTCCCAAAAACTGACAAGATCCTCTAGTGCTTTTTCTATCAATCTTGCATCCTGCATAATCTGCATCTGAATAGCCAACAAGATTAAATTCTGAGTCTTTGGAGTACCAAATACCCACGTTTGTAGTACCCTTAAGATATTTAATAATCCTATTAGCATCAATATAATGAGATTGTTTGGGTGCCGCTTGAAATCTTGCACATAGACATACTGCAAACATAATATCAGGTCTGCTAGCGGTTAAGTAAAGTAATGATCCGATAAGCCCTTGATACATTGTTACCTCTACCGGTGCTCCTGCATCGTCTTTATCAAGCTTTATGGAAGCACTCATAGGAGTAGATATGGCAGAACAATTTTCAATGCCAAACTTTTTGATAAGTTCCTTGGTATACTTATCCAGATTTATGAAAATGCCATTTTCAAGTTGTTTCACTTGCAGTATGAGAAAGTAGTTTAATTCACCCATCATGTTCATTTCAAATTGTTCCTGCATCAACTTAGAAAATTTCTCGCATAAACGAGGATTAGTTGATCCAAAAATAATATCATCTACATAAATTTGAACAAGTGAAATTTGATCTCCCTTGATGAATTTGAAAAGGGTTTTATCAGTTGTTCCTATAACAAAGTTATAATCTAAAAAAACTGTGATAGGGTGTCATACCACGCTCTTGGAGCTTGTTTTAAACCATAGAGAGATTTATCAAGTTTAAAAACATAATCGGGAGTATAAGGATTGATAAAACATGGTGGTTGTTCAACATACACCCCTTCTTGAAGTAGAACATTTAGGAACGCTGGTTTCACATCCATTTGATAGACATTGAAGTTCTTGTAAGTAGCGTATGCAAGAAATATCCTGATAGCTTCAAGTCTTGCTACTGGAGCGAATGATTCATCAAAATCAATTCTTTCCTCTTGTCTGAATCCTTGAGCAACTAGTCTGGCTTTGTTTCTTATCACTGTCCCATCCTCATTCAATTTGTTGCGGAACTCCCATCCGGTGCGTATGATATTTTGATTCTTCGATCGAGGGACAAGATTCCAGACTTTGTTTCTAGTGAACTGATTTAGTTCCTCCTGCATTGCTTCAATCCATCTAGCATCTTGTAATGCTTCATCAACTTGTTTGGGTTCTAGCTTTGATATAAATGTTGCATGCAATAGTTCGTTGATCATTTGATTTCTAGTGCGTAGAGGGACGATAGGATTACCGATGACCAGCCCAGATGGATGATTTTTGCTCCACCGAAGACTTGGTCCAGAGTATTTGTGTCCTGATTTCTTGGAGTGTTATTATCTGTTCTGACTGTGTTGTCAGGTGTAACAATTTCCTCTTCAACTCTTGGCTCCTCATGATCTTGACTGATATGTTCCTCATAAGGTTGAACAGTCTGAGGCTCTAGTTCAATTCTCCTTATGAGAGGTTCATCACTGTCACTTTCATTGTTTAAAACAGTTGATTCTAGCATATTTGCTAGGTTTTTGATATCTTTTTGAGATATATCTGCGCATACAGTAGCTTCGTCAAAAATAACATGAATGGTTTCCTCTACTGTCAGTGACCTTTTATTAAATACTCTGTAAGCTTGACTGACTGAGGAATATCCAATGAATATGTCTTCTTCTGCTTTTGCATCAAAGGCTGTTAAACGATGTTTACCATTATCATGGATATAACACTTGCAGCCAAAAATTTTGAATTATGAAACATCGGGTTTTGTGCCATTCCAGATCTCATATGGTGTCTTATTCTGTCTCTTGTTAATCATAGATCTGTTTTAATTATAAAATTCTGTGTTAATTGCTTCTGCCCAAAGTCTTTGAGAGACATTAGAGTCAGCAATCATAGTTCTAGCTTCTTCCTTAAGAGTACGATTTATTCTTTCAACAACACCATTTGTTGTGGAGTTTGTGCAGCTGATAACTCATGCTTGATTCTCTAGTCATCTGAAAGAGTGGGTGCCCGATTAGCCAACTTTTGGCTAAGGGCTTTGATGACTCTATATGTAAACAATATTTGTTTAATATAATTTACACTTTTAATAATGGCATTTACTTTATCTTTTATCATATTATTATGTTGTGACATACTATACGATGTTTAGATGAAGACCTTGAATATAATAGAGTGCATGTAAGATGTGATAGTACATTGGGATGATTATCATGAAACACATCTTATAATCACTGTATATTCTAAACAGTTCCTAGTCAATTGAGCCGTCTGCATATAAGGATAAGGATCGCTCGTGATTGAGACTAGCATTTGCGATGCCTAGTACCACGTTTCATTGGTATGGAACATAGAGATGTTAAAAGCATGCAAATGGATATTCATATGATGAATGATCGAACTACCCTATCCGGACTTTCCAAGTGGTTATCATTTATTGAGTGGATAAGTCTGTGGTTTTTGTTGTACACCATTAGTCCTTACTACTTGAAACATCATGGAGACTCTATATGATACTACTGTACTTTGACTCGTTTACCGACTCTATGGGGGTCATCAGGTGTCGAGATTGAGTACAGTTATGACACATATAGGAGTCGATGCTTTGTTTTCAAGGATTCACCACACGCTTGCGAGTGTGGATATCCTATGCAATCTGAGGAGATATTAGTGTGACAAATCTCTGGCCAGAGTACATGATGTGTTTTAGGTTACTTGGTTTCCTAGTAGAACATGCGATGTCACTATTTGATTTTCAAGATGCATTGCATAGTTATCGAATCTCGAACGACTCTCGATATACCAATGGTTTTTGATTCGATCGGGATATATGGATGAAGGAACTGTAATGTACGCTAACCAAAACCTACTGTTTCTTGCAGGCACTATCAGTGATACCTAGGGAATCATGGGGCGATGTTTCTAGATTCTCTTATCATGATTCGATGGGTAAGTCGAAAATTGTTGTTACGAGTCACAAGGAGTTGTGAGCCTACGGCTAGCTGTATCCCTGAACCATTGAGGGTCACACAAGTAATGGATTACTAATCCCCGTTGAGATAGTTAAATTTAAAGAGTTGAATTTAACGAAAGAAAATTTGGAATTCTTAACAAAATGGAGTGGAATTTTCTAAAATGACATAGGGATGGACATTTTTTGAAATCACTAAATTCGAATTCAGAAAAATTATCTTGACTTTAAAAGGTGCAGAAATGGTTTCTATGCACATTGGTAAAATCAGTTTATCAATCGGAGTCATGATGAATTTTATATTAATTTCTATAATAACAGGCTTGGCTTGTTGGGCTTAAGTAATGGATTATGGGCCCTAAGGAGTTAGTGTCCTAATAGACATATAACTTAATCCAGTTTAGAAATTATATATATATGTGTGTGTAATTTTTGAAAAAGATATAACAGTCCAACCTTGCAATTTTCAAAAATCACATCTAAATATTAAAAGGAATTTTCGAAAATTTGAGAGAGTGTCTCAAGAGAATTTTCGAAATCCCTTCTCCCTTTTGAGAGAGAATTCAGTCTGTGATTTTTGGAAAATTACATTCTGAATTGACAGATCAAATCTGTAAATATCTTCGATAAATATCTGATTGATTTCTAGTGCAATCAATTAGAGGGTTTTAGTTTTCTGTTCGTAGACCTAATTCAGGAGTTGATCGAGCAAGTCATCAGTTATTGGGATTTACAACAAGAGCAGATTTAATCTGTTGGAGTCCATAATCAAGCCATAGCTTGAAGAGGTAAAATATTAATTGTTATTATTATTTTACATGTTGATTTTAATCGTTACGATTTGATACCCATGATATGGAATTGTTCCATATAAAAAAATAAATATTTTAAATTTTCGCTGCTCCGGGTATCACATCTTTGATCCGAGAACGCGTGTTCCAACAGTGGTATCAGAGCCAGGTTGTTCTCAAGATCAAACGATTAAAATTTATCGATTGTACAAAATTTTAGCCTCGGTTTTTGAAACAAAACAAAAATTTTTGAAATTAAATTTGAAGAGGGCAACGGGGCAGCGATCGTTGCTGCCCAGGACAGCGAGATCGCCGCCCAAGGGGCAGCGATCGTTGCTGCCCAGGGCAGCGAGATCGCCACCCAAGGGGCAGCGATCGTTGCTGCCCAAGGGCTGCAAGAACGCTGCCCAGGGCAGCGAAGAGGCTGCCCTAGGCCCCACGTGGGGGTGCAGCTGCCCGGGAACGTCCCGGGCAGCCCGAAAAATTAAAAATCGATTTTTTTTTTGAATTTTAAATTTTTGAAATTTCAGTTTTTGGTTCGATCGAAAATTATTTTTGATTGGTCCACAAGGCATCGGGTAAAATTGTTTGAGTCCGAAATTTTTAAAATTGATTTTTGGATAAATTTGAATTTTTGGAAAATTTATAAATTTTATCAGTTAAATTAGATTTTTATAAAATTAATTATTTTGGTACAATTGATGATAAGATATGTTCTTATGAATATATTAGATAAAATTTGATTTTATCTTTTTAATTATGATGTCATTGCATATTATCCAATGATTTAATTATTGAATTAATTATTGGATAAGAGGATGATCGATTGCCATGACCAATATTGTAGGTTTATGTTAGGTTGTTTACATTTGGTTTTATTATTGTTGTTGGGTTTTATTAATAGGCCTGGTTTATGGTCCGTTCTCACCCTTAAATATTTATCCCTACTTGTTATCAAAATTTATTGTAAATTTATTAGACTTAGTGGGAGATAAAGATTTGAAGACAATGGTGGGCCCAGCAGACAATAAAGACCGAAGAAATGTAAATTGAAAGCTCAATGTAATAGGATTGCATTGCATACTTGCATATTACCTAGGATTGGACTTAGACTCGTGATTGGCAACTACGGGTCGATTAGTAATTGGGGTCGATCATCCTTTATATAATATATGATATTATTGTTGTATGCATGTTTAGACTAAATTGCATTAATCCCGCAAGCATACAAATATTGAATGATGAGACAAATTTTCAAAATTAAATTCCCTCATTTTAAATATGATTTAAAATTGATATCAAGATAAACAAAAGGGAATTTAAATATTGTTTAAATGTTCCTACCTTCCATCAACGATCAATTTATGAGATGCTACCCGCAGGCATGGTCCGGCTCATATTATTGGGGGGGCTCGTTCGTCGGAAAGCTGTACATTGGATCGACACATGTTGTAAGTTGGGTGGAACTCCCATGGGATTGGCTCATATTATTGGGGATCCACATGGCGACCGTCCATCACAACTTAATATTGATGGGTCATCTTGACATGTCACAACAAATGATGTCATATTATTGGGCTCTTATTGGACATGAGGTAAAAACATGGGGATTGCTTTGGAAGCAATTGGGCTCTACCTTTTGAAAATTATGGTTGGCTGATATTATTCGAAACTATGATTTGTCAATTGGACTTCATGTTCCCACTAAAGAAAATAGTTTCTCGTTTTCACTAGAGGGTAGTGAAATCGTTAAAATAGTGGGAGTGTAATTCATAAAATTAAATCTCGCCTTATTTTATGTCTTAGTAAATTAATTAAACAATCATCGATTATTGTCTGTTTCATCTCAGTATATCATTATGATGAATCTTCGTAATCCACATGTCTCAATTCTCGAACAAAATAAACTAACTGGCGAAAACTATATGGAATGGTTCCGTAAGTTAAAGATTGTCCTGAGTTCGGAGAAGATTTTCAACGTGTTAGAAAAGGCTCCTCCGAAAACAGCCCCGACTGGTGTAACTTCGGAAAGGTTGGCCGAACTAGAGAAATGGTAGGACCATGATCTCAAGGCCAAATGTTACATGCAAAACTGGACAAGTCTAAAAAAGTTTGCCATCACTGCAAGAAACCTGATTACTGGAAGCGCAAAAGCATTGAATATATCGAGCAGTTACGAACTGCAAAGGATATATTTTATGTTGAAATAAATGTACCACTTAATACTACTTCTTGGGTATAGGATACCAGATGTGGATCTCACATTTGCAAAGAGTTGCAGATGATGACAAGAAGTCATAGGCTAAGGATGGGTAAGTCCCAGTTAATGCTTGGGAATGGTTCCATAGTTGAAGCCAAAGCTGTGGGAGACGTTTATTTAATTTTTCAAAACAATTTTAAGATATTTTTTAGAGATGTTTCATTTGTGCCAGAATTTAAAACATTATTTCTATTTCTATGCTTGATAGAGATGGTTTTTCTTGAAATTTTGCGAATGGGATTTGAATATTTACAAGAATGAATGTTTGATTGCAAATGGACAACTTGAAAACAATCTAAATAACTTAAAATTAAAAGACGTTCCAATTAATTATGTTGATAAACCGGTAACAACAAATAAAAGAAAAAACGATAGTCAAAACCGGGCAAACCTTTGGCATGCTAGGCTAGGTCATATTTCCTCAAGGAGGATGAACAAGCTAGTGGGAGAGAGCATGTTTGATATGTCTGATATTAACTCTCTACCAACTTGTGAGTCCTGCCTAAAAGGAAAAATGACTAAAACTCTTTTCAAAGGAAAACCTGAGCGTAGTCAAAATCTGTTGGATTTGATCCATACAGATGTTTGCGGCCCATTTAGTATTGGTACTAAATTTGGTCACACCTACTTCATTACCTTTACTGATGATTATTCAAGGTATGGGTATTTATATTTGATGAAATATAAGTCTGAATCATTTGAAAAGTTCAAAGAATTCAAGGCTAAAGTAGAAAACAAACTAGGTAAGAGTATTAAAGCACTTTGATCAAATCGAGGTGGAGAATACCTAAGTACCGAGTTTTTGAGCTATCTAAAAGAGAATGGGATTCTCTCTCAGTGTACTCCTCCTATGAGACCTCAGCTAAATAGTGTTTCGGAGCGTCGCAATTGAACTTTGTTGGACATGGTTCGATCCATGATGAGCTTCACTGAGCTCCCACCTTCGTTTTGGGGCTATGCACTTGAAACGGCGGTATTGTTGTTGAACAATGTCCACACCAAAGCAGTGAATAAAACTCCATACGAGTTATGGAATGGCAAAGCTCCTAAGTATTCATACTTAAGGATATGGGGATGTCCTGCTTACGTGAAGTAGACAGTGGGAGATAAGTTGGATAGTCGATCCACCTTATGTTATTTTGTAGGATATCCGAAGAATTCAATCGGATATTATTTCTATCATCCTACTGAAACAAAAGTGTTTGTTTCAAGGAATGCCACCTTCATGAAGAATGAGTTCTTACTTGATAAGAAAGGCAAGATGATGGAACTCGAAGAAATTCGAGAAGAACCCGAGATACAAAATAACGATCCTACACCTCAGGAACAATTAATCGACACGCCTCTTCCTAGAAGATCCGAGAGGACTTCTAGACCTCCTATTCGATATGGTCTACTTCTTGAAGGGGATCAAAGTGAACCCTACATTGGTTGTGATCCAAGAAACTTGAAGGAAGCAATTTCTGATGCGGATTCGAACATATGGCTTGAAGCTATGCAGTCAGAAATAGACTCGATGCATTCAAACCAAGTTTGGTCTTTAGTAGATCCTCCCGATGGAATTGTTCCAATAGGGTGTAAATGGATCTACAAGAGAAAACTTGGGCCTGATGGTAAGTAGTGACCTACAAGGCACGATTGGTAGCAAAATGTTATACTCAAAGACAAGGTGTTGACTATGATGAAACCTTTTCACCAGTCGCAATGTTCAAATCCATAAGAATCCTTATTGCCATAGAAGCTTGGTATGACTAGGAAATATGGAAAATGGATGTGATGACATCATTTCTTAATGGAAACATTAAGGAAGAAATCTATATGATACAACCCAAAGGATTCACATCCATGGGAAGCGAGCATAAGGTATGCAAGCTTCAAAGATCAATTTATGGTCTCAAACAGGCATCTAGAAGTTGGAACCAGAAATTTGATGAAACAATAAAGGATTTTGGTTTTATCAAGAACCTGGAGGAACCATGCGTGTACAAGAAAGTAATTAAGGATGCTGTGACATTCTTAGTACTTTATGTTGATGACATCCTACTCATTGGGAATGATGTAGGGATGTTGCAGTCAACAAAGATATGGTTATCAGGTAGATTCTCGATGAAGGATTTGGGTGAGGCGTCCTATATTATAGGAATACAGATCTATAGAGATAGATCTAAAAGAATGATAGGACTCACTCAAGCAACCTACATCGACACCATATTGAAAAGGTTTTCTATGGATGAGTCCAAGAGAGGACATCTACCTATGTGTCATGGAGTTTCTTTATCCAAGTCTATGTCTCCCAAGACTGACGAAGAGATAGAGAAAATGACACACATACCATATGTATGGGATGATATCTACAAGACCGGATGTAGCCTTTGCTCTGAGTGTCACAAGCAGATATCAAGCCAATCCCGGTCAAATGCATTGGAAAGTCGTGAAGGATATTCTTAAGTACTTACGAAGGACTAAGAATATATTCATGGTTTATGGAGGAAGAGAATTGAAATTGGAAGGCTATACCGACTCTAGCTTCCAAAGTGCCGTGGATGACTCGAAGTCAACCTCTGGATTTGTATTCATGCTCAATGGCGGTGCTGTCTATTGGAAGAGTTCCAAGCAGGACACCAAAGCAGATTCCACCACTAAGGCAGAATACATTGCAGCATCAGCTGCTGCTAAAGAGGTCGTTTGGATGAGGAATTTTGTCCAAGAGTTGGGCGTAATTCCTGAAGCTGTTGGTCCAATCCCGGTGTATTGTGACAACACTGGTGCCATTACTCAGGCAAAGGAACCAAGGTCTCATCAAAGATCCAAACACGTACTGAGGAAATACAACATCATCCAGGAGATCGTGGAAAGAGGGGACATCACTGTCGAGAGAGTGGCCTCTGTAGACAATATCGCTGATCCACTTACTAAGCCCTTGCCAGGTCCATTATTTGACAAACATCGCAAAGCGATGGGACTATGTAGTATGACTAGTTGGCTTTAGAGCAAGTGGGAGATTGAAAGAGTGGGTGTGGGGGCCTCGGGTTGCTAATCTCAAATCTTAAGGGCAATTAATGAATAAGCATTATTAATCTAATAAGAAAATAATAAGGATCAAGAAATTTTTATTATTTTTTTTTATTTTTTTTCAAAAAGGGGTGGGCACGGGCGGTTAAAAACTACCGCCCGGGCGCCCCTGATCTTTTCCAAAATAGAAGGCTCGCGCTCGGGCTGCTAAAAACTGCAGCTCGGGTGCTTCCTAGGCAGAATTTCACCCTGTTTTTCAGCAGCCATTCTTGATCCTTTTCATCCATTCCAAGCTATCAAATTCAAGTCTAAAACATGTTATAAAATCTAAGAACATGCATACATTCATATATCAAGTTCCTAACATCAAATCATGCATTTATTACATCAAATAAATAGCTCAAAAGGCATGAAACTACAAGCTACACCAAGTCTCAAAAGTGAGCTTCTAAAACATAAGTTTCATGTCAAGTTTTTCAACTTAAAACCCGAGTCCACACTTGCTAAATCTCGCTCCCGAGCTATCAACGTCCTCTCAGACTAGCTCCTGCCCCATCTATTGCAATGCACACATGCAAAACAAAGCAACAGCCGGATAAACTCAGGTGAGAAATCATCTCAGTATAAGCAACATATCAAAAGCGTTAAATAAATCATATCGACTCTATTTAACTCGACTCAACAAATAGAGTAAATAACGCTTCTTTCGATCGATCGAGAATTGATTCATTCAACTTCATTGCCATCAAGATTCGTATCCGATCTTGACATGAATATTCATCTAACGTAGCCATTCTGGGCTAGAAAATAAGGTTAACCGCAACCTTGGCATAGAATCAATTCAATATAGTCTCGTATCATAATCATATCGACTCAAATCAAAGATCCACTACCTGGGATGGATCGAAAACATCAAAATCAAATCAAAACAATAAATACGTATGTGATTTGGCGGGATAACTCAAGAATAGTCATTCTTGAGTTTCAAAGTCCCTGACTCGTGATGTCGTCATTATACCTTCGTATTTCTTCTGTTTTGAACGCTCCAAATCTGAAACATAGCATCAAAACATTCATATCAATCTTCATTCTATTCAATCATTTCAAATTCAGTTCAAAATCATGAATCTAACCCCATTCAAAATCATTTCAAATCTCAACTTCTTCTTATTCGGTACAACTCGAAGTCGTGAGTTGTTAGCCATCGAAACTAGTCTGAAACTGAGAATTAAAATTTCTATATCATCGATAACATCTAAAATAACATCTCATCTCAGTCATAGGCTATCAAAACGGTCCAAAAACACGAATCGATGGCGTAGCGATTAAAAATCGGTAACCGACGAAATATCGAATTCGAATCTAACTTCTTTTCCAAGCATTCGTATATTCAATTCAACAAAACAGCCTTCTACTCTTCATACCAGCAGTTATCAACATTAAATATAGGCTGGAATTCATAGAAAATTCATTCAATACGCAATATTCGATTCGGTTTCGATATGAACTTGTATACAAGCTCAAGAACACAAAACTAACATCAAGTTCTGATCTCTGCTCATAACTGATTTCGAAACCTATCAAACACATCATAATACTTACATGAGATCGAAGCCCTCATCGCAAGGATTCCAGAACATCTTTTGGAATTGAAATCGGACGAGCGGATCAAAAGTTACGGGGTTTCGAATATCGGGAATCAAAAGAAAAGAAAAGGTTTCGAGCTCTGTTCTTGAGATTTCTGATTCTCTCTGAATAATACACGTTACATGCTGATTATCTAATTCAAATTCAGATATTTATTACATCATTTGCAATTTAGTCCCTCAAGTTTTCATTAATTGCAATTCAGTCCTCGACCTTCGTTTTAATTCAATTTCAATCCAAAATAATTTAAGAATATTAGAATTAAAATCGAAACTCTAAATATTTCCAAATTAAATATACTCGGATTAAAATTAAATAAATCCAGATTAATTAAATAATCCTGGCCTTTTGCACTTTAGCCCTTCAAACTTTGATATTTGCGAATCAGTCCCTGATCGGGTTTCACTTCCGAATTAAATCATAATAATTCTCAAAACATGGAATTTAATCTTAAATTCCATAAATATTCAAATCGAAAATTTATTCTTTTAATTTAAGAATTCCCGGAATTTAATTCTCAAAATACGTAAATTCTCAAATTAAATATTTTCGGCTCGGAAATTAAATCTATCATTTCCACAACTTCTCAAATCAATATTAGCCCATAATATGGAATTTAATTCTCAAATCCCATAATTAATAATTTAATATTTTCGGGCCTTACAATTCCTCCCCTCTATGAAATGATTTCGTCCTCGAAATCACATTCAATCGAACTATTCAATCTAATAGACTGAATAATTATCTGAAGTTATCACTTCAATAATATAGCTCTGAACTTCGTATCTCATCTCTTCATCTCTTATCAGATTCTTTCTTCGAATCTGCTTCTAGTCTCTTGTATTCGATATCTATTCAGTTGTACTTTAAATAATTGAAAAGAAATCTTTCAGAGATGTCTTTTTCCCAAATCAAGGATATGTCGAATAATCGACTTAACTCAAAATCTTTTCAATATCTAACTCATCTGATTAAAGTACATGGGAAGAATCTAACTGACAGTTCCGTATACTAGATACTTGGAACAATCTGATCCTTCATATCAAATTGGAAAGAATAATTCATTCAATAAAATCATCAATTCTGTCCGACATCTCATTTAGTGAAATTCAGTTTCAGTGACGACTTGTTTCTTTTTCTATATCATTCTATGCTCTGCATAGAAGATATATCAAGTCTATACTGTCATTCTATTCATCGCTTCAAGATCAGTATTCAACTTCATATTCTGAATCTGTAAATTAACCTCTGCTCTTTCTCAATTCTGAATTAAATGATATTTCAAGAATAACTTTTCTGCTTAACTAATCAGTTTCAGCTTCAAAGTTATATCTATCATTCAATTACTAATTTTGTTTCTTCTTCTCTGTTCTCACTTTGTACAGATTTATATTCATCATCTTTGTGTGTCTTAAATCAAATCTGATATGATATCGACAAATCATGTCTAATTTGATGTCCTACTTCAGTAGTATCATTTCAACACAAAGAAAACGGATTTTCTTTCATCACATCCTTATAGCATTATCTCAAAATCGGCTCAATAGCTGTTACAGGAATTATAATCATCAAGTGGCAACACATTACGTCAAGTAATACCGAATCAGGTATTAAGGTTCTGAGAATATTCTCAACATCTGGAAAATCAACTCAGATAATCCATCAATTGAAGAATGGTATAATGCATTCACATATAACCAACTCTCCAAACATCAGTCAATCAATCGATGCCACATTCTGTCGAATAAATCTAAAGTCTTAATCCTGACAATAGATTTTAATCGTTCCTGTAATTTCATCCTATCTTTATCTTCTTCACAGCTATATAGTCATATCTGTTTCACATCTTATACAGCGTATTCTAAAATTCTAATTAGTCTATTCGGACAATCTATTAATCAGAGTATAATATACTGTATTCACAGATTTCAAAGTATTCAGAGCTGTTGATCATCGGTAACATGTCAGGTAAATTTCATTTTCAAAATTCGATTCATCTTCTCTGACTATTCTTCTAATTGAAGGATAATATGTTGTACCCTTACTTCATAAAGTACTCAAAATCTTCTGATTATCTGTATTACAATGTAATAGTAAACCCAATGTTTCAATCTGAAACATTATTTCTTGGCTTACTGTTCATCTTGCAACACATCTAATCACCATTCAGTGATGTGATCATACAGACAGATCATCGTATGCATTACTTTCACTCAATCTGTTCATAACTACCTCCTGTTTACATCATATAAACTGCTTCATCTTGGTAGTTTCACAACATACTCTTTCAAATCATGATCTTATAACAATTATGGAGTTTCTAAACTATCATTGAACTAATCTAGTAAATGATTTCCAACTTCATCAGAAACTCTTTGTACGTTTAACTTCGAAAACGTACTCATTCTGTTGCCTCTATTTGCTTTATATTCTAATAAACAATTATTGGATGAATCTTAAATTCATTGTTGTGAATTTTCTTCAAAATCTGATATTTCTTTTCGGAAATATCAAGCACAATCAGATAATCAATCATAATAGAATTCATTCATTCTGATCTGAGGCTTCAATTCATATCTCAATCTGGCATTCTTTACTGAATTCTCATCGCTTCAGTTTACTTTTTGTGTTTCTTTCATCTTCTGAACAGTTCTAGCTTACTTTCAATCGAAAATAATTCTTATTGTTATGCATTTGTCTGAATACTCGAACCAGAATACACAGAAAACTGAAATCAATTCATCGAATGCCTATTTCATTCCTCATTTCTATCTCCAAAATACTGACAAGTCATATCATTTAACTCAAAAATCATGGATCATATTCAAATTCTTCTATCAGTTACGAGCCAACAATCTTAAAATACGCTGAAATATCATCAAAGGATCAATAATTCTCAAAATTAAAAGAAATAAATCAAGATTGAGAAAATCTTTCAATCAAGGTCATCCAAAAATCAAATCTTCTGGATAACAAACTCTGCAAAGTGAAAACAACTCACTTGCATCGCATAACTCAGAATGAGTGAATCACTCAGGCTCTATGAACAAAACAAGAAGAGCCACTCGAAATCAAACATTTCAAGAATTATATGTCCAATTGATGTATTCGATTCAGCATAATCAAAGAAAAGACTCATCTGTAACTGATTTTCATATCATCATCTATCTTCTAAACCTCAAGATCAATATTCAATTCATAATCTCATCACGTCGGTAATTCATAAATTCATCAATTCACCAATTCGTTATAAAATTTCAGTTCACAACTTAAACTAAAGTTAAAATCTTACTGGAATATATATTTCATCTCTATTCATCGGCATATCTATCAATGCTGATTTAGATCTTGAACATAGATCTTGAACATATCTAGTGCATCGAAGATACTGATTTCGAAATATTTCTGTAATCAAACATCATATATCAAACCGAAATCACATAATCTTAATTCAAGATTCTCTATCATATCATCATATTCATATGCACATTATGTTCTTGCTGATCTAATTTTATCGCTTATTATCATCAATTCTTTTGCTAATCTGTATTCGATTATTGCATCATCATCTATCATACAACATAAACAGATATTTCAATATGAACAAAATCATGTTCAGTCTCATTTCATAAATTCAGTAGTTCTATTCTTCAGTTCAATTCACAACTTCTCTTTTCTGATACAGAGGTGATCATATAATAAGCTTTCAGCTATCATGTATCTATTGCACCAATAATAAGGTCAAAACAAAATAAATTTGTTACCTGAAATTTCATTCTCAGATTCAATTTCATTCTGATCCTCTGTATACTTTCTTCATTCAAATTTCCTCTGACTCTGATTTACTTAGGACATCGCCTAATACATCTGCCTGAAATATCTCTGCACTGGAATAAAAATTTTAACTAAAGTTGTGTTTATCTCACACACTGTAGCATCTTTACAATTTTATTCCTTCTGTCTCATCATTCAACTTCAATTCTATTAGACAGGGCTATGTCTTTCATAAAATGTTTCAATCGTCAACAGTTATTCAGACATAATCTTTAAATTCAAGCCATAATTAAACAACTCACTCGTGAGCTTCATTAGTACCATATATAATTCAAAGAATCATAGTAGTCTTGAAATCTAGCAATGCATTCGTAAATATTCAAATTATTCTGCTTCTGATTGGTATATTCTTCTTTTTCTCATCATTTCTATCTGTTGTGGCAAAGAACTATAAATAAACTTATGTTCTATGAACTTACCAACAAATAAATTGTAGTAACCCAACCCGAATCCACTACCTAATCAGAGTTATAGTAAAAGCGCACGCAATAAAAGCTTAAAGCGTAAAGAGCGGATAATTAAAATACAACAAATCCAATCGGCAGAATACAACCGACGCTATCACAAGTGTATAAGTACTGTTATACAATCAAATCGAAGGTTCAGGGTAAATAAATCCCTACCCTCTACAACCTCGCACTCCCCAAAGATCAATCCTGCTGAGAGACGCCTGGACCGTCGAGCCTCAAACCTGCCCCGCCACAAGGTACACAATACCCAAACACAGGGGCGTGAGCTAGAACGCTCCATACGAAGCAATGATATAAATACAAATATGCGCACACAAATGATTTAAAACTCTAGTGGAAACACTTGCTCATGGCGCCGGGAATATACAGTACCGGCTAGAGAGCTACTCTGCGGGGTACTCGTATACTCCATATCAGGGCTGAGCCAACCCCATCCTGACCCGAATCCAAAACAGGATACAAGTCCCATATGGAAACTGTCATACCTGACTCGAGTCCAAAATGAGATCATCGTTCTCTATGGAGACTGTCAATGACTCACATCTCTCCGGATGCAGTCACACGTAAAATCATGTATGTGCTAAGACGGTAAAACATGCTAAAACATGATAAAACATATATCACATACTCATGCAACATATAAGCAAATATATCATGCCGGCTATCTCGGTCAGTACTTACGTACCTCTAACACTGGTGGTCAAACCTAGCTCCACTGACCTAGACTCCAAGCCTACTAGTCCAGTCTATTGCTACTACAATGCAAATATCCATGCATCAACAATAAAGCTCTAAAAGCCTTAACTAAGCTATTGCATACTCCTAAATATTTTTAGGATGCCAAAGCTATACCTGCGTCCGTCGTTAGCCCTTTGCTGTCAATAGCCTCAAAACTAGGCCGTAGCTCCGCAACGACGTCTAGATCACTAAGCCACTTCCGGATTCCCCATAGGACGCCTAGATCTCCCTAGATCTGAGTTAGAAGGCTTAGGAATCGAGAGAGAAGAGAGGGAACTGGTGTGAGAAAATGAATTCTCGGACCCTCTATTTATAGGCAACGTTCGGAGCCTCCGAACCTGGTTCGGATCGTCCGAACATGATCAGAACCTTCGATCCCTCCTTCGAAGCGTCCGATCGCCCACTATTACGTCAGCCATGATGTCACCTTGCTGATGTAAGCGATGACATGTGCCCTGGTCCCGAACGGAAAGTCCGATCTTACCGACGGTGCTTTCGATCCACTTCGGAGCCTCCGATCCTGAGTTCGGATCCTCCGAACCCGTTCGAAGCCTCCTGACTTGGTTCGGAGCTTCCGAACCATCCGAACCCTTGGGATCTTCCCGGCTATTTTCAAGTGTCCTGAATCCATTTCTGAAGTCCGTTATCCCAACATGAACTTAATTAATCATGTTTTACTTAATCTAAACATGATCACGTGATTAATTACTCATTAATCACTAATTAGAAATGCGAGTTACTACATTCTCCCCCACTTAAGAAATTTCGTCCTCGAAATTAAAGTCTTAGAAGAAAACATAAATAGACAACCAAATGTTCTTTATTACAACTAAACAAGTACAAACTCGATACTAAGAAGTACAAAAATCTCAAAATAACTCGGGGTGCTCGGCTAACATCCGACTCTCCAATTCCCAAGTAGCTTCCTCTGTACCTCTGCGCTGCCACTGTACCATCACCAATGGTATATGCTTGTTACGAAGTACCTTGTCCTTCCTGTCAAGAATCCGTAGGGGTTTCTCCACATACGACAGATTCCGATCTACCTTTACCTCGGTCGGATGCAAAATATGCGACTCGTCCGCCACATACTACCTCAACAAGGATACGTGGAACACATCGTGGATCTCCGAAAGATCGGGTGGCAAGGCCAGATGATAAGCCACATCCCCAACCTTCTCGAGAATCTTGAAAGGACCAATAAATCTATGTGTCAGCTTACCCTTGTGACCAAACCTCATCACCTTCCGAAAAGGTGACACACGAAAGAAAACATACTCTCCTACCTCAAAATGAAGTGGCCTGCGGTGGGTGTTCGCATAGCTAGCCTGTCGATCCTGGGATGCCTTAACCCTGCGTCGGATCAACTCTACTGCATCAATCATCTGCTGAATCATTTGAGGACCCTTAACCTGACGCTCGCCAACCTCGTCTCAAAACAAAGGTGTACGACAACGGCGTCCATAAAGAGCCTCAAATGGTGCCATGTCAATGCTGCGATGGAAACTATTGTTGTAGGCGAACTCCACCAAGGATAAATGATCATGCCACGCTGGACCAAAATCCATCACCGCCGCGCGAAGCATATCCTCTAGAGTGCGAATAGTACGCTCCGACTGTCCGTCCATCTCTGGATGATAAGCCATACTCAAGCTCAAATTAGTACCAATGGCTCGCTGGAAACTACCCCAAAATCTTGAGGTGAACCTCGAATCTCTATCGCTGACAATGCTCAATGGAATCCCATGCAATCGAACAATCTCTCGCACATAAAATTGCGTCATCTTATCAAAGGTGTAATCGCGGTTATAGGGAATAAAATGCGCAGACTTCGACAACCGATCCACGACAACCCAAATAGCATCACAATTCCTGGAAGACATAGGCAAGTGGGTGACAAAGTCCATCGTCACATGCTCCCACTTCCATTCAGGAATTTCTAGTCTGTGAAGTAACCCTCCGGGTCATCTAAACTCTGCCTTGACTTGTTGACACACACACAAGGCATCGGGACACAAACTGATAAACGCTGTGCTTCATCCCTTTCCACCAAAATCGAGTGCGAAGATCCTTATACATCTTCATGCTGCCTGGATGTACAGAGAATCGACTGCGATGAGCTTGCGATAAGATCTCATCCCTCAAAGTAGAAACCTCGGGTACCACAACTCGACCAGAAAGACACAGCAGACCGTCTCCTTGCAGATGAAAACCAGAAGTATTATCACCCTCAGCCAGTCGGGCCAACTTCTAAGTCTTCAGATCAGAATTCTGAGCTTCCCGGATTCGTCTGTATAGCGCTGGCTCTGCAAGCACAGAAGAGACATGAACCCCTTGTTGTTCTTTCTTATGACGGAACGTGAATCCCAAAGAAAAATACTCCTCCACTGCCTTCGAAACCGAACTGGTACGAAGGGAACTCACATAAACCTTGCGACTAAGCGCATCAGCAATGGGATTTGAAGAACCTAGATGGTACTTGATCTCACAATCGTAATCCTTCAACAAATCCATCCAACGACGCTGCCGCATGTTCAACTCAGCCTGAGTGAACAGATACTTCAAACTCTTATGATCGATGAAGATCTCAAATCGTTCTCCGTACAAATAGTGACGCCATATCTTAAGAGCAAAGACAATGGCTGCAAGCTCTAAATCATGTACGGGATAGTTCTCCTCGTGAGTCTTCAGCTGTCTGGAGGCATAAACGATCACGTGGCCATTCTGAGTCAACACACACCCCAAACCTTGGAGAGAAGCATCAGTGAAGACAACAAAACCACCTGATCCAGATGGTAAAGCAAGAACTAGAGCTGTCGTCAAGCGACGTCTCAACTCACGAAAACTGTCTTCACAAGCATCAGACCAAATGAAAGAAACGTCTTTCTTCGCAACTGAGTCAAAGGCTTAGCTATCTGAGAGAAATTCTCCACAAAACGACGATAGTATCCTGCTAAACCAAGGAAACTACGAATCTCAGAAGCTGTAGTCGGATGTGACCAATTCAAAATAGCCTCTGTCTTGCTAGGATCAACAGATACGCCATCCTGAGAAATGACATGACCAAGGAACACAACTCGGTCAATCCAGAAGTCACACTTACTCAGCTTCGCGTACAACTGTCTCTCCCTCAAGACCTGCAGTACAGTATAGAGATGGTAGGCATGCTCATCCATGCTGCGAGAATACACCAAAATTTCATCGATGAACACCACCACGAACTTATCCAGAAAGTTGCGGAAAACTCTGTTCATCAGATACATAAAAACAGCTGGAGCATTCGTCAAACCAAACGGCATCACTAGAAACTCATAGTGTCCATACCACGTACGAAATGCTGTCTTAGGAACATCCTCTTGTCAAACTCGCAACTGGTGATACCCAGATCGAAGATCAATCTTCGAATAGATAAAAGTACCCTGCAACTGATCAAAGAGATCATCTATCCGCGGAAGAGGATACTTATTCTTCACTGTCACCTGATTCAACTAACGGTAGTCAATACACAACCGAATCGAACCATCCTTCTTCTTGACAAACAGTACTGGGGCTCCCCATGGAGAAACACTAGGTCTAATATAACCCTTATCAAGAAGATCTTGCAATTGCTTCTGCAACTCTTTCATTTCTGACGGTGCCAATCGGAAAGGAGTTCTTGAAATCGGTGTAGTCCCTGGCACTAACTCAATGCCAAACTCAATCTCCCTTACTGGTGGCAAACCTGGAATCTCCTCCGGAAACACATCTGGAAATTCACGAACCACTGGTATCTCTTGGATATCTGGCTCTTCTAAGGATGCGTCAATGGCGTAGATAAGGTAGCCTTCCCCGCCAGACTCTAAAGCACGTCGTGCCTTTAGAGCTGAAACCACTGGCATCGGGGGTCGCGCTCCCTCACCATAGAAATACCATGAATCATCATCCTCTGGACGAAACTGGACAAACCTCTGATAGCAATCCACTATCGCTCGGTTGGTAGTCAATAGATCTATCCCAATGATGCAATCGAAATCCTACATCGCTAGAATCATTAGGTTAGCACTAAGCTGATGTCCCTCAAAATCTAGAACACAACCCATAACTAGACGCTTGGCTAACACCTCGCTCCCCATAGGAGTAGAAACCACAAGCAATACGTCTAAAGGGATAAAAGGCAATCTATACTTCTTAGCAAAACGTGCTGAGACAAAAGAATGCGATGCACCGGTATCAATTAAAACATATGCAGGAAAACCACATAAACTACAGATACCTGCAATCATCCGATCGCTGTCAGCCTCTGTCTGCTCCTGGTTAAGCGCAAAGACCTGGCCCTGGGTACGTGGTCTCAAAGAAGAATGACCCCGAGAAGGAGTCTGAGTAGGCTGTCTCTGAGACTACTGCGGATGCTGGCGCTGCTACGAATACTACTGCTGGAAAGGTGGCTGCTGGTACTGAGGTGGCTGAACAGATGCCTGAGAACCTCTAGAACCACTCGCTGCCCCAATCAGCATAGGACAATCTCTCTTCATGTGACCCTCCTGGCCACACTGAAAACATGCAGTGGTCGATCGACCACACTGCCCTGGTGGATGTCTGCGTCGGCACTGAGTACACCGGTTCGGTCTCTGTCCACCAAAACGATGCACTCCACCAGATCCAGAGGAAGAAGAAGAAGTACCTCCTGGCTTCTTGAAGGACTGTCCTCTCGGACCCAAAGGACTAGAGCTAGCTGGCCTGGAAGAAGAAGAGTAAAGTCCCCTATTCCTCCGAATACTGTCCTCGGCCTGGCGACAACGGTCCACCAAATCCTCGTAAGTCCCATCGCCGCCCACAGCAACCATACGATGAATGTCAGGGTTCAAACCCTGAAGGAAATGATCAAACTTTGCCATAGAACTATCAGCAATATGAGGACAAAAGGGTAGCAGATCAAAGAACTTCTGCTGGTACTCTTCGATCGTCATCGTCCCGTCGCAAACTCAACAACTCACTGGCTTTCGCCTGACGAAGAGCTGGAGGAAAATAAAATCTCTGATAGGAAGTACGGAACTCAACCCAAGTAGCTGCACCTCTAGCTGCTATGAATGGTGCGGAAGTAGACCTCCACCACTTCCTTGCTCTGCCCTCAAGAATAAAGGCAAGAATCTCCATCCTATCCTCAGCCGTGCAACGGAACTCCTGGAAGCACTGCTCCATCCTCTCCATCCAATCCTCCGCCTCTTCAGCTGTCTCACCACCCATCAAATGCTTCGGGCTAACTTCCTTGAATCTACGCATGCTCACTTGCCTGCGCTCCTCGGGCTGTCCCCGACGTCTACGATCGTCCAAATCGCCCCAACGACCGCCATCTACGCTACCGTGACTCTCGTCGTAATCTGCCATCTGTTACATAAGAACAGATAATTACTTAATCCGCTTTACAATATTCCAAGTGCAATGCGTCGCTCTGATACCAAAAATGTAGTAACCCAACCCGGATCCACTACCTAATCAGAGTTATAGTAAAAGCGCATGCATTAAAAGCTTAAAGCGTAAAGAGCGGATAATTAAAATATAACAAATCCAATCGGCAGAATACAACTGACGCTATCACAAGTGTATAAGTACTGTTATACAACCAAATCGAAGGTTCAGGGTAAATAAATCCCTACCCTCTACAACCTCGCACACTCCAAAGCTCAATCCTGCTAAGAGCCGCCTGGACCATCTAGCCTCAAACCTGCCCCACCACAAGGTACACAATACCTAAACACAGGGGCGTGAGCTAGAACGCTCCATACGAAGCAATGATATAAATACAAATATGTGCACATAAATGATTTAAAACTCAAGTGGAAACACTTGCTCATGGCGCCGGGAATATACAGTACCGGCTAGAGAGCTACTCCGCAGGGTACTCGTATACTCCATATCAGGGCTGAGCCAACCCCATCCTGACCCAAATCCAAAACAGGATACAAGTCCCATATGGAAACTGCCATACCTGACTCGAGTCCAAAATGAGATCATCGTTCCCTATGGAGACTGTCAATGACTCACATCTCTCCGGATGCAGTCACACGTAAAATCATGTATGTGCTAAGACGGTAAAACATGCTAAAACATGATAAAACATATAGCACATACTCATGCAACATATAAGCAAATATATCATGTCGGCTATCTCGGTCAGTACTTACGTACCTCTAACACTGTTGGTCAAACCTAGATCCACTGACTTAGACTCCAAGCCTACTAGTCCAGTCTACTGCTACTACAATGCAAATATTCATGCATCAACAATAAAGCTCTAAAAGCCTTAACTAAGCTATTGCATACTCCTAAATATTTTTAGAATGCCAAAGCTATACCTGCGTCCGTCGTTAGCCCTTTGCTGTCAATAGCCTCAAAACTAGGCCGTAGCTCCGCGACGACGTCTAGATCACTAAGCCACTTCCGGATTCCCCGTAGGACGCCTAGATCTCCCTAGATCTGAGTTAGAAGGCTTAGGAATCGAGAGAGAAGAGAGGGAACTGGTGTGAGAAAATGAATTCTCGGACCCTCTATTTATAGGCAACGTTCGGAGCCTCCAAACCTGGTTCGGATCGTCCGAACACAATCGGAACCTCCGATCCCTCCTTCGGAGCGTCCGATCGCCCAATATTATGTCAGCCATGATTTCACCTTGCTGATGTAAGCGATGACGTGTGCCCTTTTCCCGATCGGAACGTCCGATCTTATCAACAGTGCTTCCGATCCACTTCGAAGCCTCCGTTCCTGAGTTTGGATCCTCCGAACCCGTTCGGAGCCTCCTGACTTGGTTCGAAGCTTCCGAAACATCCGAACCCTTGGGACCTTCCCGGCTATTTTTGAGTGTCCTGAATCCATTTCTGAAGTCCGTTATCCCAACAAAAACTTACTTAATCATGTTTTACTTAATCTAACCATGATCACGTGATTAATTACTCATTAGTTACTAATTAGAAATGCGGCTTACTACATAAATATACCTCAATTCTTTCAAAATTTCTTCATCAAAATCTATCAGCTGGTTGTTAGGTTTCGAAGTTGGTATACAGTCAATCTGATACGTCATTCATCTTTATCTTTCAGGTATTTGAACAACTGCTCAAGTTCTTCAGGCCAACTTCTACCTGCAATAACATCTATTCATTAGCTGATATTCTGTTCTGTTCAATCAGAGATACTTCATTCATCTGAGCCATACAGTGTTGTCCAGTCTGACCATACCATTCTGTTTAGTGTGGGGTGCTTACATCACCCAAAGAACACTATTCTCTTCGATTCTGGGTGCTTACATCACCCAGGGAAAATCTTATAACAAAATCAGTAAGAAATTCAAAACTTTACAAATCAGTAAATCAGGCAGTTAAATTTCAAAGATAGATCATGCTCACATGCAATTTATCAAATCATCGAATCATTAAATCAAGTAATGCACAATCATGCAATACTATAAATGCATGTGACTCAATCTACCCCGCTTAGCTTCTATCTCAGTCCAAGAAACTTACGCTTTGATACCACCTGTTGTGAGGGCCTCGGGTTGCTAATCTCAAATCTTAAGGACAATTAATGAATAAGCATTATTAATCTAATAAGGAAAGAATAAGTATCAAGAAATTTTATTATTTTTTTTTTCAAAAAGGAGTGGGCACGGGCGGTTAAAAACTACCGCCCGGGCGCCCCTAATCTTTTCCAAAACAGAAGGCTCACGCTCGGGCTGCTAAAAACTGCAGCTCGGGCACTTCTTGGGCAGAATTTCACCCTATTTTTCAGCAGCCATTCTTGATCCTTTCCATCCATTCCAAGCTATCAAATTCAAGTCTAAAACATGTTATAAAATCTAAGAACATGCATACATTCATATATCAAGTTCCTAACATCAAATCATGCATTTATTACATCAAATAAATAGCTCAAAAGGCATGAAACTACAAGCTACACCAAGTCTCAAAAGTGAGCTTCTAAAACATAAGTTTCATGTCAAGTTTTTCAACTTAAAACCCGAGTCCACACTTGCTAAATCTCGCTCCCGAGCTATCAACGTCCTCTCAGACTAGCTCCTGCCCCATCTGTTGCAATGCACACATACAAAACAAAGCAATAGCCGGATAAACTTGGGTGAGAAATAATCTCAGTATAAGCAACATATCAAAAGCGTTAAATAAATCATATCGACTCTATTTAACTCGACTCAACAAATAGAGTAAATAACGCTTCTTTCGATCGATCGAGAATTGATTCATTCAATTTTATTGTCATCAAGATTCGTATCCGATCTTGACATGAATATTCATCTAACATAGCCATTCTGGGCTAGAAAATAAGGTTAACCGCAACCTTGGCATAGAATCAATTCAATATAGTCTTGTATCATAATCATATCAACTCAAATCAAAGATCCACTACCTGGGATGGATCGACAACATCAAAATCAAATCAAAACAATAAATACGTATGTGATTTTGGCGGGATAACTCAAGAATAGTCGTTCTTGAGTTTCTAAGTCCCTGACTCGTGATGTCGTCATTATACCTTCGTATTTCTTCTTTTTTGAACGCTCCAAATCTGAAACATAGCATCAAAACATTCATATCAATCTTCATTCTATTCAATCATTTCAAATTCAGTTCAAAATCATTAATCTAACTTCATTCAAAATCATTTCAAATCTCAACTTCTTCTTATTCGGTACAACTCGAAGTCGTGAGTTGTTAGCCATCGAAACTAGTCTGAAACTGAGAATTAAAATTGCTATATCATCGATAACATCTAAAAGAACATCTCATCTCAGTCATAGGCTATCAAAACGGTCCAAAAACACGAATCGACGGCGTAGCGATTAAAAATCCTTAACCGATGAAATATCGAATTCGAATCTAACTTCCTTTCCAAGCATTCGTATATTCAATTCAACAAAACAGCCTTCTACTTTTCATACCAGCAGTTATCGACATTAAATATAGGATGGAATTCATAGAAAATTCATTCAATACGCAATATTCGATTCGATTTCGATATGAACTTATATACAAGCTCAAGAACACAAAACTAACATCAAGTTCTGATCTCTGCTCATAACTGATTTCGAAACCTATCAAACACATCATAGTACTTACACAAGATCAAAGCCCTCATTGCAAGGATTCCAGAACATCTTTCGGAATTGAAATCGGACGAGCGGATCAAAAGTTACGGGGTTTCGAATATCGGAATTCAAAAGAAAAGAAAAGGTTTCGAGCTCTGTTCTTGAGATTTTTGATTCTCTCTGAATAATACACGTTACATGCTGATTATCTAATTCAAATTCAGATATGTATTGCATCATTTGAAATTTAGTCCCTCAAGTCTTCATTAATTGCAATTTAGTCCTCGGCCTTCGTTTTAATTCAATTTCAATCCAAAATAATTTAAGAATACTAGAATCAAAATCAAAATTCTAAATATTCCTAAATTAAATATACTCGGATTAAAATTAAATAAATCCGAATTAACTAAATAATCCTGGCTTTTTGCACTTTAGCCCTTCAAACTTTGATATTTGCGAAATCAGTCCCTGATCGGGTTTCACTTCCGAATTAAATCATAATAATTCTCAAAACTTGGAATTTAATCTTAAAGTCCATAAATATTCAAATCGAATATTTATTCTTTTAATTTAAGAATTCCCGGAATTTAATTCTCAAAATACGTAAATTCAAATTAAATATTTTCGGCTCGGAAATTAAATCTATCATTTCCATAACTTTTCAAATCAATATTAGCCTATAATATGGAATTTAATTCTCAAATCCCATAATTAATAATTTAATAATTTCGGGCCTTACAGTGGGTGCCCGATTAGCCAACTTGTGGCTAAGGGCTTTGATAACTCTATATGTAAACAATCTTTGTTTAATATAATTTACACTTTTAATAATGGCATTTACTTTATCTTTTATCATATTATTATGTTGTGACATACTATACGATGTTTAGATGAAGACCTTAAATATATTAGAGTGCATGTAAGATGTGATAGTACATTGGGATGATTATCATGAAACACATCTTATAATCACTGTATATTCTAAACAGTTCCTGGTCAATTGAGCCGTCCGCAAATAAGGATAAGGATCGCTCGAGATTGAGACTAGAATTTGCGATGCCTAGTACCACGTTTCATTGGTATGGAACATAGAGATGTTAAAAGTGAAAGAGTGGGTGCCCGGTGAGCCAACTTGTGGCTAAGGGCTTTGATGACTCTTTGTATAACAATCTTTTGTTTAAATATAATTTACACTTTTATTAATGGAAATGACTTTATCTTTCTTCATATTGTGATATTGTGATATACTATTGTTGTTTTGATAAAGACCTTGAATATACTATAGTGTATGTAAGATGTGGTAAAACATGGGGATGTCTATCATGAAACACATCTTATAGTCACTGTATATATTCTAAACTGTTCCTAGTCGATTGAGCCGTCCGATAATAAGGATAAGGATCGCTCGAGTTTGAGACTAGCATTTGCGATGCAGAGTACCACGTTTCATTGGTAGGGAACATAGAGATGTTCGAAGCATGCAAATGGATATTCATACGATGAATGATCGAACTACCCTATCCAGACTTTCCAAGTGGTTATCACTTATCGAGTGGATAAAGTCCGCGGTTTTGGTTGTACACCATTAGTCCTTACTACTTGAAACATCATTGAGACTCTATATGCTAGTACTGTGCTTTGACTCGTTTACCGACTCTATTGGGATCATCAGGTGTCGGGATTGGGTACAGTTACAACACATATAGGAGTCGATGCTTTGTTGTCAAGGATTCACCACATACTTGCGAGTGTGGATATCCTATGCGATCTGAGGAGATATTAGTGTGAAGAATCTCTGGCCAGAGTACATGATGTGTTTTAAGAAATGGTTTTTTAGTAGCACATGCGATGTCACTATTTGATCTTCAAGATGTATTGCATAGTTATCGAATCTCGAACGACTCTCGATTTACCAATGGTTGTTGATTCAATCGGGATATATGGATGAAGGGACCGTACTGTATGCTAACCAAAATCTATTGGTTCTTGCAGGCACTATCAGTGATACCTAGGGAATCGTGGGGCGATGTTGCTAGGCGCTCTTACCATGATTCGAAGGGCAAGTCGGAAATTGTTGTTCCGAGTCACAAGGAGTTGTGAGCCCACGGCTAGCTGTATCCCTGAACCATTGAGGGTCACACAGAGTAATGGATTTTTAATCCCCGTTGAGATAGTTAAATTTAAAGAGTTAAATTTAATGAACAAAGAAGTTGGACTTCTTATTTAAGAGTAGAGGAGTAAGATTTCCTAAAATGACATAGGGATGGCCATTTTTGGAAATCACTGAATTCGGATTCAAAAAAATTTATCTTGACTTTAAAAGGTGCAGAAATGGTTTCTGTGAACATTGGTAAAATCGGTTTATCAATCAGAGTCACGATGAATTTTATATTAATTTCTGAACATGCGGGCTTTGCTTGTCGGGCTTGAACTTATGACTAATGGGCCCTAAGCTGTTAGCAGCCTACATTATAAATAAATGCAGTACAGAAATTAGACACAACAGGTCACAATTTTCGAAAAAACCCTAGTTTTCTCTCTAACAGTGGCCGCCCCCCTCCCCTCTGCTCAGGAAAATCCAGCTTGTGAATTTTGAATTACAGTCTGGTTTAACGGATCAAATTCGTTAATTCTCTTCGTAGAAACTTCTGATAGATTTTCTAGTGCAATCTATCAGAGGGATTAATTATCCGTTCGTGGACCTGATTGAAGAACAGTTCGTCCATTAGTTCCAGGGATATACAACAAGAGCAGAGCAATCTGTTGGTGTCCATAATCTCGATTCGAGATTGGAAGTAAAAATTTATAATTGTTATTTAATTTTTACACACACAATTTAATCGTAAAGTTTTGATACCCATTATGAAATCGTTCCATATAAAATTTTTAAACTTCCGCTGCACCGGGTATCAATTCTGATTGATCTGATCGCCGTTCTCCAACAAAAATCATGCAAATGGATATTCATATGATGAATGATCGAACTACCCTATCCGGACTTTCCAAGTGGTTATCATTTATTGAGTGGATAAGTCCGTGGTTTTGGTTGTACACCATTAGTCCTTACTACTTGAAACATCATGGAGACTTTATATGCTAGTACTGTACTTTGACTCGTTTAGAGACTCTATGGGGGTCATCAGGTGTCGAGATTGGGTACAGTTACGACACATATAGGAGTCGATGCTTTGTTGACAAGGATTCACCACACGCTTGCGAGTGTGGATATCCTATGCGATCTGAGGAGATATTAGTGTGACAAATCTTTGGCCAGAGTACATGATGTGTTTTAGGTTACTTGGTTTCCTAGTAGCACATGCGATGTCACTATTTGATTTTCAAGATGCATTGCATAGTTATCGAATCTCGAACGACTCTCGATATACCAATGGTTGTTGATTCGATCGGGATATATGAATGAAGGGATTGTACTGTACGCTAACCAAAATTATACATGGTTCTTGCAGGCACTATCAGTGATACCTAGGGAATCATGGGGCGATGTTGCTAGACGCTCTTACCATGATTCGATCGGTAAGTCGGAAATTGTTGTTCCGAGTCACAAGGAGTTGTGAGCCCACGGCTAGCTGTATCCCTGAACCATTGAGGGTCACACAAGTAATAGATTAATAATCCCCGTTGAGATAGTTAAATTTAAAGATTTGAATTTAACGAAAGAGAAGTTGGACTTCTTAACTAAAGGGAGTGGAATTTCCTAAAATGACATAGGGATGGACATTTTTGGAAATCACTGAATTCGGATTCTGAAAAATTATCTTGACTTTAAAAGGTGCAGAAATGGTTTCTATGCACATTGATAAAATCAGTTTATCAATCGGAGTCATGATGAATTTTATATTAATTTCTATAATAACAGGTTTGGCTTGTTGGGCTTAAGTCATGGATTATGGGCCTTAAGGAGTTAGTGTGCTAATAGACATATAACTTAATCCAGTCTAAAAATTATATATATATATGTGTGTAATTTTCGAAAAAGATATATCATTCCAACCTTGAAATTTTCGAAAATCACATCTAAATATTAAAAGGAATTTTCGAAAATTTGAGAGAGTGTCTCAAGAGAATTTTCGAAATCCCTTCTCCCTTTTGAGAGAGAATTCAGTCTGTGTTTTTTGGAAAATTACATTCTGAATTGTCAAATCAAATCTGTAAATTTCTTCGATAAACATCTGATTGATTTCTAGTGCAATCAATCAGAGGGTTTTAGTTTTCTGTTCATGGACCTAATTCAGGAGTTGATCGAGCAAGTCATCAGTTCCTGGGATTTACAACAGGAGCAGATTTAATCTGTTGGAGTCCATAATCAAGCCATAGCTTGAAGAGGTAAAATATTAATTGTTATTATTATTTTACATGTTGATTTTAATCGTTACGATTTGATACCCATGATATGGAATTGTTCCATATAAGAAAATAAAAATTTTAAACTTCCGCTGCTCCGGGTATCACATCTTTGATCTGAGAACGCGTGTTCCAACATCATCTAGATAGGATTTAAGGGTTTTGTTTAAAAATTCAGTGCCTCTATCACTCCTCATCCGATCTATCCCATTACATTTCCCATTTTGCAAACGTTTTAAAAATTCTATCAGGTGAGTAGCTGTTTGATCTTTGGAAGATAGAAAGATTACCCAAGTAAAATGAGAGTAATCGTCTACAATAACTAAAGTGTACCTCATTCCCCCTAAGCTCCTGACCGGTATAGGACCAAACAGATCCATGTGCAACAGGTCTAAGCACTTAGAAGAAGATATACACCCTTTTGTTTTAAAAGTAGCTCTCACTTTTTTTCCCTGCTGACAAGCCGAACAAACTCTATTCTTTTTAAAATCTCCTTTGGGTAAGCCAAGAACAAAATTATGTTTGCTCAGATGTTTAATGGACTTAAAATTCAAATGATTCAGCCTCTTATGCCATAACCAATGTTTATCACTTTGAGCAACAAAACAAGTAGGAACTGATGGTTGTTCACATTGCCAGTTTAGCTTATATGTGTTTTGTTATCTTAGTCCAGTTAACATGATTTCACCATTACTAGATTTGATCGTGCATGAGTTCTTGTGAAATTCAACAGTATGACCATTAACGCATAGTTGACTGATGCTGATCAGGTTATAGCAAAGATTATCAACAAGCAATATGTCATTAATAATGATGTTACCATGAGTAATCTTACCCTTACCCATGGTCTTACCCTTAGAATTATCTCCAAAAATTATTTTAGGTCCTTTGTAATGGATGATTTTGGATAATATCTCTTTTTTTCCAGTCATGTGCCTGGAGCATCCACTATCAAGATACCAAGTTGTCTTTTCTATCGGTTTGTTCTTCTCGAGTGATTTCACTGAAAGTACCTCAGTATCTTTTTCCTCATTCTGACAGTCAGCCATAAGACATTGAACTTGCTCTTCTTCACTTTCCTTGGATGAGCTATCTGTGTCAGATGATTCTGATTTTGTTTCTGCCCATTTGCTTTTTCCTTCATCTGCAACTAGTACTCTTTGTTCTTTCTTCTTTCTAAACTTTCTTCTTCCTTCTTTTCCTTTCTTCTTCTCATAGTGCATCTTTTTCTCATCATTCTTGGGCTTAGTGCATTCTGCAATGAAGTGGTCTTTCTTGCCACAGTTAAAACACGTAGGACCATCCTCTGTATGGTCTTGTTTGTAATAAGGTTTGTTAAATTTTGTTTTATTCTTATGAATAAACTTACTGAACCTTTTTATGAAGAGGGACATTGCTTCACTACTCATTTGCTCAGCTGTCTTCTTTGCTGATCCTTCCTCAGTCGGTTGAGATGAGATAGTTGATGCCTATGCCTTGGTGGGATTCGAGACAGATGGTTCTTCCTTTGTTCTAATTCCGAGTTCAAACTCGTATGCCTTGAGATCTGCAAATAGGTCATGAAGCTCTAATTTGTTTAGATCTTTTGATTCTCTCATGGCTACAGTCTTGACGTCTCATTCTTTAGGTAGTGCTCGCATAACCTTCAAAGCAATTTCACGATTAGTGTATATTTTAACAAGAGAAATAAGTTCACAGACAATATTACTAAATCTTTCATCAAACTCAGCCACGGTTTCTCCTGCTTTCATTTTGGCATTTTCAAATTTTTGAATGGCTACGGTGAGTTTGTTTTCTTTGGTTTGATCGTTTCCTTCGCACAGTTGAGTAAGCTTCTCCCAGATTTCCTTGGCGGTAGAACACGTCTTGATCTTGCTAAACATGTTTTTGTCCAACGTATTGTATAGTATATCTTTAGCCACGTTATCAAGATTTGCTTTCTTCTTGTCCTTCGTGCTCCATTCTGCTCTGGGTTTCTCAACCATCTGTGGTTTGCCTCCCAATATGGCTATGGCAGTATTGACTTTGAGAATTTTCATAGGTCCATCGGTGATGACGTACCACATATCATCATCTTGAGCAAAAAGATGTGTTTGCATACGTTTTTTCCAGTCTTTATAATCTTCCTTAGAAAACATAAGGATTTTATTTAGAGAAGTCATGATGAATATCAACAGCTAAGAGAAAAACCCTCTCTGATACCACATGTTGGGGATCGGTAGCGTGTGTAGAGGGGGGTGAATACACACTTATAAGAATTTACTTTAAAAGACACGGTGATTGAGCAAATTTTAGTCTACTCAAACGATTTTTCTTTTAGCTTCCTAGATAAATAAGAACTACTTTGAATAGTGCCGAAACAGTTCTCACTAAGCTAGGTGATAAAGATGGAAAGTAGTGTAATGCAGTAAAATAAATGAACACAGATATGTTTATTGATGTCCGGGGATCAAACTCCTACGTCATACCTTATTTCTCACGGGAAGGATATACTAGAAGACTTTGGTTATTACAACGTCTTGTAATAAACCCGAACCAAGTTAGGACATATCAATCGCCTAAGATGAAACTCCTAGATTTACACTGATAAGATCTCAAGTTCTTATCAAACTTTTCTTTAGTTGATGATGATAAATTTCTAAGCTGTATGAGAGCTTAGAATCTCAAATACTTGTGATGGTTAATGTTCTTCGAACAACAACTTGGATCTGAGTAACCCTTGAGTAGATCTCTTTGATAGATCAAATGTTCTTTTTACGAGAAGGGTTAAGTGAGCAGTCTAGTATTCAAAGTAGTATCAAGTGCTCAAGTAGGCAAATCTTTGTGTAAACGTTGTTCTCTATTTCTTCTTGATGATCTCTGATATTTATATCAGTTTTTCCAGCGTCTTTTTCTTTTTGTCAACGGTGGGAAACGTCTTGAGTGTCAGATATCATTTCTTGATTTGTGAAAAGACTTTATCTTTTGAAGTATATGTACTCGAAGGGCCTTAAATTGTCTATTCAATATGTCTTGGCATTAAATGCTATTTGTTACGCCTTAAACTCATACAAATCTCGTGTTATGAGATTAATATTTTTAATGCATTAATAAATCTCGTACTATTATGTTTTGATGATTACAAAACTCGGTTAAATATTACTAACCATTTAAAGTGAGATTTTGCAGATTAGATTTATTGACAAATAAATTTTTGGAAGCTATTTTGAAGCTATAAATGTATTTATGAAGTCTCTTATTGCTTATTGAATGGATGGAACATTGTTATGTGATATGAAGAAAAGGACAAGAAGAAGCCAAAGTATGGAACAGCAACTTCCAAAGATTACTGGGAATTTTTTATGCATTGAAATCAGATCTTCACCGATCATAATCCGGATGAGGATGTTTTAAACCAGCTATCCATATTTTATAGCAATCCAATGGCTATATTGATAGATATGATTTTTTCAAATATTCCCCGCACAGTACCTACTTCTGCAAGGAGCAAAAAGATGAAGAAGCAAATTTAGAAATTACTGGCAACGTTTGATTCATTGGAATCCGATCTCCACCAGTCATAGTCAAGAGCAGGATGTTTTCAAAAGTATATAAAAATTTCATATCAATCAAATGGCTTGATATGGAGTTATTATTTTTCCACAAAAGTTGCGCAGTACCTATTTCTGCAGAACATGAAGCAAAGGATGAAGAATCAACTTCCGAAAATTATTGGACGTGTTTGAGACATTCAAATCAAATCCTCACCAATAAAAATCAATATAAGGATGTTATAAACCTTATTTCCAAATTTCAGATTAATCCAACGGATGAATTGGGAGATATGAATTTTTCAACTTTGTCGCGCAGAACAAGAAGCGAAAACATGATGAAGCGATTTCGAAAACTACTGGAAATGTTTTACTTGTTTAAATCTAATCTCCACCGTTCAGAATAACGATTAAGATGTTTTAAAGCTTCAGTAAAAATTTGAGATCAATCCAACATTTAGTTTGTGTGTTATGATTTTTCCACAAAATCCGCTCAGTGCTGAGTAAAAGGAGGCAGCGGCGCCGAACACTTCTTTTGCCTACTCCTTGACTTTCCAACACACGATCCATTCACTCAAATAAGATTCAAATCCTTGCCAACTATAAATAGAGGCTTTCCAAGGTCATTTGGAGATATCCCAACTCATTTCTTCTCTCCTTTGCAAGCAATCTTCTCTCTATCAAAGTGTTTGTGTGATATATTCAAATATTTGAGAGTGTTTGTAAAAATAGTTTGTGAGTTGGTTGTGCTATTGTTGTAAACACTTGAGTGTGAAGCCAAATGTGTTGTGCTATCATTGTAAACACTTGAGTATGAAGCCAAGTGTGTTGTGTTGAGGCTATCCTTGGAGCCCTTAAGGCCAAGTGTTCGAGTTGTATCGACGCGGTGATCATGTTGAGTTGTACGGCTATCCTTGGAGCCATCAAGGCCAAGACGTTGAAGTGCTAGTGGATCCTTGGTTAATCGATCTTAACCAAGAAGAGAAGACGTAGACGATTTATCGTCTAACTTCCATAAACATATCCTATCTCATTTATCGATTTATTTATTTTACGCATTTATTTACCGCATTTATTTTTGATTACTTTATGTCTTCTGCTTGCGTATTTGCATAATCGCTTTAAATTGTTAAAGTTGCCAATATAACCTAAATCTCCCCCATTAGGTTCTAACAAGTGGTATCAAAGCCACCTTTTTACAAAATATTTTCAAAAAGGCTCTATGGCAAATCTAGCTAGCGATTATGCTCAAGGGCAATCAACCAATCGTCCTCCTCTTTACAACGGCATAAAATACGGATATTGGAAAAATTGAATGTCCCTATATATCCAATCCGTAGACTATAACCTTTGGAAAGTAACTATGAAAGGTCCCTACATACCTATGAAAGAGGTTGAGAGAGTCAAAATTCCTAAGGGAATGGACGACTTTTCAAAGAAGGATATGAAATTGATATCTCAAAATCCTAAAGCTATGAATATTTTTCATTGTTTCCTAGATATGAACGAGTACAACCGGATCTCTATGTGCTCCTCCGCAAAAGAGATTTGAGACAAATTAGAGATATGCCACGAGGGAACCAACCAAATCAAAGAGATAAAGATAGATCTTCTACAACTCAAATACGAGATATTTGAGATGAAATTCAATGAAGATATAGACACAATGTTCCGAAGGCTCTCTCAAATGATCAATGAGCTAGTTCAACTTGGAGAACAATATCCAACCAAGAAAGTGTGGAGGAGAGCTCTACGCACCTTAGCCAAGGAGTGGGATTCAAGAGAACGACCATCATTGAGTCCAACAAAGGTGACACCGCATCCTATGAATCAACTTCATTGGACCCTTAAAACCCATGAGTTAGAAGTATCTACAAGGAAAGAATCAAAGAGAGAGGATGAAAAGACCAAGGCAAAAGGGATTGCCTTATCCACCCAAGTCGAAGAAGAAGATGATGATGATATGGCACTCTTCGCAAGAAAGTTCAAAAGATTTATGCGAGTAAACAACTTCAAAAAGAAGACGGAGAAGGAAGTAACATGCTACAACTGTCAACAACAAGGCCACTATGCAAATGAGTGTCCTCTCAAGAAGAAAATTGACAAAGGAAAGAAGAAAGCACTCATAGCCACTTGGAGCGATAGCGATTATGACGAGGAGGAAGCTAACATCTGCCTCATGGCAAGGAGTGATGATATCGTTTCTGACGACGATGACGAGGTACCTTCCTATAATGAATTACTACATGCATAGAAACATATGTTTGATATGGCTAAATCACTTGGAAAGGAAAATAGAAACCTCAAAAATGAATTAGAAACTAACGAGCATGAAAACTTAAGATTAAAGGATGTCATAGCTCACTTAGAAAAATCATTTGATAAATTCAATGTTAGTAGTAATAAATTGAATAATTTACTAAGCATGCAGAAATGTAGTTTTGATAAGCGTGGAATAGGGTATGGTAAGAAATTAATAGACTTTACTAGTCTTATTGCTAATGCTATCACCCCCTACATGCTCTTATTGCTGTAAAATAGGTCATGCTAGACATAAATATAGATCTTTAAAATATCAATATGATCAAAAGAGCTATATGAAATGGAGACCTAAGAGTACTTAGAAACTCTTCAGTCGGCATTATGAGATCATGGTCTAAGGGAGTTCTTCATAGATTGGTTTAAACTGCCTTGACTTGCGACTGGTCTTTCTGATGAACGCTGCTCTGTCCAAGGAAATAGGTTTTTAAAGAGGCCATAGCCCTACCTACTACTGGGAGCACTCTTGGAAAATGGCGATGATGTTGCTATGAGAGACTGAACTCTTAGAAGTCCATTTTGTATGGTATCTTGACAGTGGATGTTCTAGACATATGACGGTGGATGTTCTAGACATATGACGGGGAACAAGGAGCTACTCCAATCCATCAAACCAAAGGAGAAGGGAACTGTTACCTTTGGATACAACATCAAAGGAGTAATCGAAGGGATAGGCTCAATAGATATATCTAAATCTTGCTTGATTAATGATGTACTCCTAGTAAAAGGGCTTAAAAATAATCTACTAAGCATAAGTCAATTGTGCGATAGAGGTTATGAAGTCAAATTTACTCCCCAACTCTGCACTATATCACTCACGACTGAAAAATCCATAAATTTCAAAGGATATAGAAGTGAAAATGTATACAAGGTTTCTTTAAATAATTTATCTTTATCAAATATCAAAAGCCTTGTATCTTTGAATGTTGATGATAACATTCTTTGGCATAGACGACTAGGTCATGTTGGTCCTAGAACCATTGAAAAACTTTTGAAATATGATTTAGTCGTTGGTATGCCAAAATTTAATTTAAAATTAGATTATGTTTGTGATGCGTGCCAACTTGGCAAACACACAAGGGATTCTTTTAAAAGCAAAAATTTTGTATCAACTTTTATGACCCTTGAACTTCTTCACCTAGATCTATGTGGTCCCTCGAGGAATGCTAGCCTAGGAGAGAAGCTTTATGCATTTGTCATTGTGGATGATTTCTCACGTTACACATGGACATTATTTTTAGCCCACAAAAATGATGTCTTTGATTATTTTAAAACTTTTGTCAACCGAGTTGAGAATGAGAAAAATCTTTCAATAAAACAGATCCGTAGTGACCACGAAACTGAATTTCAAAATGAGAGTTTTACAAATTTTTGTGAAGAGAAAGGCATCGGTCATAATTTTTCTTGTCCTAGGACTCCTCAACAAAACGGGGTCGTTGAGAGGAAAAATAGGACACTTGTAGAGATTGCAAGGACCATATTATGTGAGCATTCTCTACCAAAATATTTTTGGGCTGAAGCAATGAACACTGCCTGTTATATCATCAATCGTGTATCAATAAGGCTCATTCTCAAGAAAACTCCATATGAATTATGGAGAGGGAGAAAACCTAACATTTCATACTTTCGAGCTTTCGGTTCAAAATGCTACATCCATAATAATGGTAAGGAAAACCTCGGTAAATTTGATGCCAAATCCGACAAAGGTATTTTTCTTGGGTATTCTACTATGAGTAAGGCTTATAGAGTATTCAATAAGCGCACCTTACTTGTTGAAGAATCTATGCATGTTGTATTTGATGAATCTATGTCTGTAGTCTCTTGTACTACTAACGATGCTGTAGAATTACTCGAAGAAGAGATGACTTCCTCAAGCTTAAATGATATAGATGCCCATGTTGAGGAAACTCCACTTCCAAAGGAATGGACGCTTCACAAAAATCATCCTATGTATCTTATCATCGGAAGTACTTTGAAGGGAGTAACCACTCGCTCTTCTCTTAATAATATTTGCAATCATCTTGCTTTTGTTTCTCACGTTGAACCTAAATGCATTGATGATGCTTTATTAGATGATGCATGTATTATTACTGGCAACGTTTGATTCATTGGAATCCGATCTCCACCAGTCATAGTCAAGAGCAGGATGTTTTCAAAAGTATATAAAAATTTCATATCAATCAAATGGCTTGATATGGAGTTATTATTTTTCCACAAAAGTTGCGCAGTACCTATTTCTGCAGAACATGAAGCAAAGGATGAAGAATCAACTTCCGAAAATTATTGGACGTGTTTGAGACATTCAAATCAAATCCTCACCAATAAAAATCAATATCAGGATGTTATAAACCTTATTTCCAAATTTCAGATTAATCCAACGGATGAATTGGGAGATATGAATTTTTCAACTTTGTCGCGCAGAACAAGAAGCGAAAACATGATGAAGCGATTTCGAAAACTACTGGAAATGTTTTACTTGTTTAAATCTAATATCCACCGTTCAGAATAACGATTAAGATGTTTTAAAGCTTCAGTAAAAATTTGAGATCAATCCAACATTTAGTTTGTGTGTTATGATTTTTCCACAAAATCCGCTCAGTGCTGAGTAAAAGGAGGCAGCGGCGCCGAACACTTCTTTTGCCTACTCCTTGACTTTCCAACACACGATCCATTCACTCAAATAAGATTCAAATCCTTGCCAACTATAAATAGAGGCTTTCCAAGGTCATTTGGAGATATCCCAACTCATTTCTTCTCTCCTTTGCAAGAAATCTTCTCTCTATCAAAGTGTTTGTGTGATATATTCAAATATTTGAGAGTGTTTGTAAAAATAGTTTGTGAGTTGGTTGTGCTATTGTTGTAAACACTTGAGTGTGAAGCCAAATGTGTTGTGCTATCATTGTAAACACTTGAGTATGAAGCCAAGTGTGTTGTGTTGAGGCTATCCTTGGAGCCCTTAAGGCCAAGTGTTCGAGTTGTATCGACGCGATGATCATGTTGAGTTGTACGGCTATCCTTGGAGCCATCAAGGCCAAGACGTTGAAGTGCTAGTGGATCCTTGGTTAATCGATCTTAACCAAGAAGAGAAGACGTAGACGATTTATCGTCGAACTTCCATAAACATATCCTATCTCATTTATCGCTTTATTTATTTTACGCATTTATTTACCGCATTTATTTTTTATTGCTTTATGTCTTCCGCTTGCGTATTTGCATAATCGCTTTAAATTGCTAAAGTTTCCAATAGAACCTAAACCCCCCCCCCCCCCCCATTAGGTTCTAACACTATTTATGGCTTTTTTCACTTTATCATAAGGCTTCTTAAATGCTTCGTCCTTTGAATTTGAGTTGTCTTGTCAACTATCCGATACTGGGAATTCGTGAATTTTGAATTCGTCAGATATATATAAACTTATGAGCTCAGTCCAGATCAGTTGAGCAATAGTTGGTTGATGAGTTTAGCTCAGTTGATAGTTAACGGTTGGCATGCTTAGATCAGCTGATACTGCATATTCCAGTTTATATCTTCCATTGTCAGCTGATATGTTGAAGTCTGTAGAATTCTCTTTGTCACCTGTTATACATGTAAACGGCGGCCGAACTATAACAATCAAGTGTTGTTTTGTTGTCACCAAAAGTTAGGATTCAACAAGATTGTACAATATCTTCCTCTCAACTGCCATTATCCAAAAGTTCATCCAGGTATATAATTTACCTACGGATGATTTCAAGAATTCGTGAGAGTAGGAGATTCTTTTCAAATTCTGAAACTCTTTCATGGGCATCAGAAGGAGAACACCTTCAGATTTGAAGATGTCCTCAGCTTTGGCTGTGCCAAGCTTTTTTGTGTATTTTTTTTATGGACGCCAGTCTTCTTGGTGGAAGAGGTGCATTTTTGTACATCCGCATCTCCTCTATATTTTACCAAGTGGACAGGACTTCTGAAAGAAAATGTTTTCATACATCGCCTTCCTGGCCTCAAGGATAGATTTTTCAAAAGCGTCGGCTAAATCATCTTTTGGGGTACAGAAGAGGATCCAACAACATCCATTTCCTTCTCTTTCTTACTTGTAATCTGCAGTTTCCAAGTTTCATTTGACAAGTAGTATGTTTAAATCAAGACAGTTTCCATGCATTTATAGACAAAGTCGGAGTATGCGAAGAGTTGCATATCTTCTTACCTTCTTTTGTGTCTTTTCAAGAACCTTTCAAATACAAAGAGATGCAATGATTACATATGGAAGAATGGAAACTGAATAGACAGATGAAATCGGAATAAAATCTTAAATAGATCATTCTACAGGACAGAGATCAGTCGGGTTGCATAACTTAGTTGAAAGAGTGCGATTAATTGTATTTGACACAAAAAAAGAAATTGTGAATCCACTCAAATAGGAAAAGATGAAGGGAAAGTTCACCATTTGGTGATTGACAAACTTGGGGAATATAGATGAGAATTTTTCTTTAAGATTGTCAAGACAATCAGTTTGTAGATCAGTTCTCAGTACCTTGCCAATCTTGAATAGTTTTGTCAAACACCAAAAAGAGAAAAATTGTTGGAAAATCAGTTATCTAAGTTTTGATATTTGACAAACTGACTCAGTAAAATTAGTAATGAAAACGGTAAAATGGTCCAAAGCTAAAATGGAAATGACAACTAAACTAAGATGTACAACTGAACCAAAAGACTGGAATATTCAAGAGTTATTCAGTCGTGTATTTGGCTAATGGAGTCAACCATCCAACCAAACAAGAACATGACTGAACTAGTCCACAAGATCACTAAAACCATGACTGTATTAGTCAAGTGATTCAGCCAAGAAAAGCGAGATTGAATACATCGTGACGACTGAATAAAGCACAACTGGAACTTGCTCAATACATTTAGTTAATCAACCTCTCAAGATACCATCAGTCAAATTCAATAACCTTTGAATAAGGTTTCTCATATAAAAGAGCAGAAGAGAATAATGTACAGAGAAGAGTACGGATGTCAGAAGCTAAAAGACAAAACAATGGCTATGTGTTTGAACGACTTTAATTCAAATATGATCGTTGCAATCTAGAGCTATAAATAGCAGTTGAAGATCAGTTGAGATGGAGGGACAACAACGAAGGAAATTAAAGTATGGAACTCTCACACTCTATATATCAAAGAATTCACTCAGCCGAGTTAAGAGCTTCAAGAAAAGTTGAAGTAAACTGATCAAGAACACTTCATAGATTATATTTGATCAATTATAGAATCAATTGTGCCAAGATATCAAGTTGTAAACTCTTTGTAATAGATCAGTTAAGTGTTGTATACACAAACATACAAGTATAAGTGAATTCAGTCGAAGACTGAATTTTTTAGTTAAGTCTAGGAGTTTTGAGATAGGCGATTGAGTGTAAATACTAGTCTTGGATCGGGTTGTTGCAAATATCTTGTAATAGTCAAAGTCTTCTATAATGAATCCTTCTGAGGTGAAAGAAGGGTGACGTAGGATAATTTAGCTCCAAACATCCAGAAACAAATTCTTTGTGTTCTTTACTTTCAGTCAAGCATTCTAACTCACTCACATATTCAGTCGAGCCATTTGATAATTGTTCAATATGTTAGTTGCCATATTTCTGCACATATATTTATTGGACAATTAACATTGACATACGAAAAAGACCAGAGTCCGGTTTCTAACCACAACTGAACTCATGATCGTACTATCACATCAGTTGACTAGTGACCAGTCGAGGATCCAATAGAGGTTTATAAACGATCCTATCGGTCAGAGAACCCTAGAATTTATTGGGAGTATCTATTAGCTTAGTTAAGGCATTTAGTTAGTGTTAGTGATATGGTAATCACTTGACCCTAAATCCTGATTGTAATCGACATGTCTAGTAGTGGTACGTAAGTATTTATCTGAGATATCCGTCAACTATGAATTCTTATATATTACGTTCATGTGCTATGATACATGTTTTGCTGTTTTATACATATGTTACATGTGTATATATCACGTTGAGAAATATCTTCTTCGATATAGCCATTTGAGTAGGATCGCTTAGTCTTACACTCTTGATATATGGTCTGACACCGAGAGACATCGGGATGATGGAGACTGACAATATGGTGGTCTAAAAGAGTGTGTGAGCTACCCAGAGGAGTTGACCCTTGATGGTACTACTCATTCATTGATGCCTAGTCTGAGTAGAATTTTTACTTGTTCAGTTACACAATCACGTCATTTTGCATGCTTCATATTGATTTGTATAATCATACTTTACGTATTAGACGTTAGTCGCTCAAGTCCTTGGTTTTATCTTGGACACCTCATTTGATGGGGCATGCCTCAGGTTGGACGAGGCAAGGTTAGGTGTGGAGCCAGTTTTATCTCGGGAGGTTTTTATTTCAGTTGTTCTATTGAGTTTAGATTTTGATTTGGTTATATAAATTTTATTTCCAGTTAACTATATACTGCCGGGTTGATGTGTTAGTTTTGGTTTAAGTTTCCACGGTTTTATTTATCTGATTAAGTATTTTGTTTTAAGTTAAATTACATGCTTAAAGTTTCTATTCAGTAGGTGATGTGGGTCGGGTCTGGTCAGGTCGCTACATGGTCCGAGTCGGATCAGTTTTGTCATCACCAAAACTAACATATTTATTTAATAAAATCAATTCCAACATTCGAATGAGAAATGTATGTATGACTTTCAATAATGTTGTTTTTTTATTTCATATTGTAAAAATTTAGAAAATTTAAACATTTAAAAAATATTTTAATCTGATTTGCCAAAAAAAGATAAAATTTGATGAGAAAAATAAAAAAATAACTTGCATATAAAAATATTATTTAAAGGAAAGACATATATATATATATATATATATATATATATATATATATATATATATATATAGAAATGTAATTTCCATGGGAGGGCGGGGTGGAAAGAGCAGGAAAGAGATTATTCAAATTTTTAATATAAGAAAGACGGTAAATTCATACATTTCTTTTTTCATATAATGCAATGTGTAAAACGAATACATGTTGCTCTCATGACGGAATTTAGAGTGGAGACACTATTGAAAGTACAGATATCAAAACAGGTCGGCGGGACGAGTCAACCCGCAACTCACCAAAATCTGTCAGTTGGTGGGATGGGTTGGCCCACCATTTAGGAGGATTGGGAAATTATCAACCCAACCCGCCTATTTGGCGGTGTGGGACGGGCCAACCTATCAATTTTTAGTTATATTTGGCGGGTTGACCCGCAACCCACCACAACCCATCACTTGACGGGAACGGAACGGTATACTATTTAGGTGGGTTGAAAATTTGTCAACCCAACTCACCTATATACCGGAACAGGACGGGCCAAACTAGCGGGCCCAACCCACTTTAACAGCTCTAATAGAAAGCATCGGAACACCTCCAATAACGTGGTTATTGGCATTCTCTTCAGCCTTGGAGTCAATGGACATAGCATAACAATAAGCCGCGACCCTTATTTATTTTTCCAGAACACTTTTGATATGTTAAATATTTATGAAGGATAATATTATTTATAATTCAAAAAATGTTAATAACACTCTACCTTATATAATTCATAAATTGTGTGACAAATTTATCCTTCAATATACTTTCCTTAAATTATGAAATCTTGATTATCTAAAAAATCCAAATATAAAAATCTTTTATACTTTAACAATTAAAAACACAAATAAAACTTTAATATTTTAAGAAACTGACATATATTTTATAATATACAAAAAATATATATAATAACAAAAAAAAAATCATACCGATAAACATAAAATTTTGATTAATTTTTTTATTCAACATATATATTTTTTTTAAAGATTTTATTCAACATATATAAAAGTATGAGAGGTACAAAATTTTGATCTCTGATCAAACATGACAATAAAAAAGATATATACTATTTTAAATCTTAGAATAACGTTTTCTAAAAAAAAAAATGTCTCTTAATTTTTTTTAATTTTTAATTAAATTATATTCACTTTGAAAAATATAAAATATCGATTTTTTTATCTAAATAAATGTATTTATATTAAAAAAAAACTTTTTGGAATTAATTGTTTATTGCACAAATTTTAATTCCAATAATCAAAATAGGAAAATGGAATATTTAAAATGCGTACAATATAAATGTTATTAAAAAACATTGATATATTTGACATATTAAAATTTTTAATAATCAATCAAGTTACATTTAAACAAATATATGTTTAAATTACCGAGTGATCTATATCAATTTATCAACGAAAATATAAAATTCAATTGGTTAAATTATCTATTGAAATTAAATCAAACTTATATGACATATCAAATCTATCTTTCTTAAAAATATAATTTAATTAAAAAGTAGAACATTTATGATACATTTATTTTTTTAGAAAAAAAATTTATTCTAAGATTTTAAATAGTATAATGTAGATATATCTTTTTATTGTTATGTTAGATTAGCAAAATTTTGGAAGATCAAAATTTATACATCTCATACTTTTATATATCTTGAATAAAAAAGTAACCAAAATTTATGTACTTCAATATAACTTTTTAGAAATTTTTTATAAAAATGATATCGAGGGCCTAATTGTGTATCATAAATTAAAATTGTATGATTTTTTTTTTACTATTCTATATTGTCTTTTAAGTTCTAGAACTCCTTCTTTTTCATTTTTTAAAAAATTATGTTGAGTTCATTTTAGTACAAAGTTTAATATCCCTAATATGACATCCAATTATCCAAAATTAAGTTTAATATCTCTAATATAACATTCAATTATCCAAAATTGATTTAGACACGTAAGATACGTCCATAAAATATATAGAATCCACACAGACATATTAAAATTTGATCATTTATGTAATATGATGATAGTGTTAACATTCCGCCAACTGATAATATTATATATCCGCCATTGTGCTTCACTAAATTTTATAGATGGCCTAATTTATAAATTAAAGGGACAGCCGGATAGGTAACTAATCAACCTTGAACCTACTAGTAATTACCCTAATACCTAACAATAACAAATTAGCACATTTTGACCATGAAAAGTACTGGAAACATTGCAATTATCATCATTGTAATATCACAGCATGTGGACACTAAAGACCATTAATTTACTTAACCCAATGCAATTGGAGAAGATCTTGAATTTCTGATAATAACACCTAGAGAACCAATTTGTTTTTTTTAATATATAGTGTGTTAGACAAGACAGGAGATGGAATACTTTGGTAATTGTAAAATATATCAACTGCAAATTAAATAATTAATTAAAATAATTTCTTCTTGGAGAAAGTAACTTAAAAAGGTATGCACTGCTGGGAAGCTCACTGTCAAACAAAAATTCTAGTGTTTCTTTTTCTTTTTAATATAAAAATTTCTAGTTTTAAAGAGATCTTAAATGTGTAACGATGCAACTATCCATGGTCATAATAGTAAGTGTGATATTTTAAGTTCTTATTTATTTTGGGTTCAAATCTCACTAATTTTACTGTTTATTTAGTTAATTAGGTTAGTTTTAAGTAAATATCTCACCCCCATTGTATAAAGAAAAAAGTATAGATACGATCTAGGATTGAACATTTTGTTGGAAATTGGACATGATGGTTGTGTTCAAATTTATTGATTTCAATTATAATAGTACATATATTTTTTTAATGTTATAATTAATAGTTAAAAGATATACTAAATTAGATGATTAATATAAGAAATTGGTTTGCAAAGTTTGGTTTGATTATTTTTTTTATAAAATGGAAACCACATGCACTACATTTTGATGCACACTGGATAAACCCTAAATTAACACAATAGCCTGAAAATTGCGCTAATCAGATAAACCGCACTAGCTAATTACTGGGTTGTAGGCTAATATAAGAATGTGTTGATATGGAGAATCGGATTCTTGACTCTGCTTTGATTAATTTTGATCAATATTTAAGTGGATACTAGATAATGAAAATGAAAAATAATTGGTAACTAATAAGTGATTAGTATTTTGATCAACAGGCAGAGTTCATATATTTATTTTTTCGAGCTCAATTTCGGATGCACGATAAATTAGTTAATAAAGCAAGTAAACTTATAACAACCGAGCTCGCGTAAGTGATGAGTACCGGCATAAACTCTAGTGAGGAGCCCAAGAACCTTGTTGGAACTAATTAAGATGGTTTGGAAATGCTCGATTAAAATTGTTGGATTGATCAATAGAAAGGGGAATGCATTGTTACGATATGAATAATGAATATTCATGGAAAGATATGCTCAGGACAGCTAATGAAATGATGATCGATGAACAAGATTCATTTTATTTAAAAGGGACATATAATAATAAGGAACGATGCAAATTTTTATGAAATGCAGGTTCGAGCGCGCGACATTTTGTCCGTAACTCCAAATTCTTCAAATTATGTGCTGGTGCCGTAATTTCTGACCGCTGGAGCCCAACCCTTGCTGTCCAGATTTTTTCTTCAATACTTGAGTTCATCTTTTTGCCACTTTTTACCTACAAATCAGCATTTATCATGAATAGTGATCGGAATGCAAAAATTACTCGATTAATAAACATGAATTGAATTAACGATATAAAATCATGCAAAATGATGCAATAAAACAAGTAAAAACGACATTATCAATCTCTCCATACTAACCTTTGACTCGCCCTCGAGCAAAATAGTTACAAAAAAAAAACAACTAAGACTCAAAATGATAAAAAAACCAGATTGTCAATTGATGTAGTAAAAAATTGATATTACTCTATTGGAGAGAATCTGGGTAATTTGTGGAGATCTGATCGGATTAATAGTCGAACAGTTCCAAAGACCGAACTTCGTGGGTTGTCACATGCATCACAAAGCAAAGTCAGTGGCGTCGGGGGTTGGCCGATGAAAACACTCCGACGCTCAAGTGAGTATTTGCTCAATAAAATTTCAAGAGAACTAGAGCATGTGACTATAGAGTGCGTACCTTAAGAATGAGAGAACTTGAGCTATTTATAGATATTCAGAGAGTTTCATGGGCTTGAGCCTCTTATGGGCTTTTAAGAATTTATGGGTCTTGATAAAGTGTCCAAATAAATAACTAAATAATATGGGACCCAAATGGATTGAGTCACTAGGCTTGGGCCCGGAAAAAAGTCAAATTGAGTAATATCTCATCATAAGTCCCCCACTCTTGGGTATATCGTGTGAGCAAGATGACCGAGAGTAGGAGTTTTCGGAGTAATCTTATAGGAGACTTGTAGTAAAAGTCAGATAATCTGGTTCCAGGAGATAGTAAAATTTGGGTCGTTACCCATCATAAGCCTCTTACTCTTGGGCATGCCGCATGCTTCGGGATGATCGAGAGTAGAAAATTTGGAGATATCATTATGGAGTAATTGTAATAGAAATGTGTTGCAATTGAATTGCAGATAGTAGGAAGCAAAGTCCTAGTTGAACTGAAAATTGTTGGATTCATTGTCATGTCTGAATAATGATCGTATAATTGCAGTAGGATTGTGGTGTAATAGGATAGAAATCAAAGTCCTGCCAGAATAATAATTGTAGAAACTCAGTAGAACTCTGGCTGGATTACCATTATAAATTCAACACCGTAGTGTTTCCATCACAACTTACTAACTCAATATTATTTTTGAATTTTTTTTTTTTTTTTGCAGAATTTGCGTGAGCGCGTGTCAAAAATCTTTAAAAGAGATATAATTCATTGGATGCACTTGACAGGTCTGAATATATTTTCCCATCACGCGCATGTATGTGCGAAATATATGGCAACTTTGCCTCTCTCCTCTCTCCTCTCCAATTGCCAATGTGTATTTTGTATGTATATATGCGTCTATATTTGCACTATATATCCAATCATCTCCACCATCACCTAGGATCATCGGCAGACGGCTAAAGCAGCGGTGGTGGGCAGGTGACGGCTTGGGCGAGTGGTGATCCGGCGACGACTCATGTCGATTTACAGCCATGGATTAGCTTCCAAGCTTTTCCTAATCTGGCTCTACGGAGGCGGCGTCGCTATGTTGTTTCTGTGCGAGGAGCATGGTTTTGGTGAGGGACAGGCTGCGCGAGGAGATGGAGAACAAACAGTGCCTGGAGTCGACTCCCAGCATGGAAACTTTGACTCGCCATACTAACCTCTGACTCGCCCTCGAGCAAAATAGGTTACAAAAAAAAAACAACTAAGACTCAGAATGATAAAAAAAAAATCAGAATGCCGATGATTTTATGGCTAGGTTTCAAGCCTCAAAGAATTTAGACACACTGCTCAAAGGTTAAAACATGATTTAAATTGTCGCATACTCTTTGAATATTTCACAATACATCTCTTGATTATGCGTGAACTTTTGTGTGTGATGTTACTTCTGGTGGCATGCACTTCAAGTAGAATCCGTTTTCACGAGTGCAACTGACATAATTAACAATTCGGTGCAAATATACCTCTCATCCATCTCATTCCTCTAATTACACCTAGCAAACACAAATTCCCCGGAATTATCAACAATGAAATAAGGCTTTGTGTGTTTTCAACGACAAGGACCAAAACTGGTAAAGAAAGGAGTGCAAGTAGTCAATATTATTTTGTGCACCGCTAGATTTTACATCTGGATTTCTACAAATCCATACATTCCTCCTTTTTTTTCCTAGCCTTGAGGTTGGATTAGAATTTCAATCCTCATTTTTCAAGGCCTACCCTCACCTTACATTCTCTTTTTTTTTTTGGATTTCTTTTTGCAAGAAATCACTTTTCAACTGATGCACTTGTGAACCACTTTTATTTTTTATACCCCCTATGGTATGGGTTGTATCATATCATGTTCAAAGGGATGCGACAATTGTGTAAGGCTCAACGAGAGGGTCACAACTAATTGTAGGTTTCAGAAAGCTTGGACCAGTTCAATTAGAATCAAGGAAATATGCCACGATCATATTCATGCTACTAGTGTGTAAAAAAAATCACAGAATTAAAGTTGAGTTCCCTAAGCACCTAGTGTAGTGCAAAAGTCAGGAAAAAAACTCGACAAACTTCATCACTCTCTTCACAATTTACTTGTTACAACATACGTGCATAAAAATATTCACCGTACAATCAGAGATTTCTTGATTAAACATAAGATCATACCAACACTTTGAAAGAGTGGGTGCCCGGTGAGCCAACTTGTGGCTAAGGGCTTTGATGACTCTTTGTATAAACAATCTTTTGTTTAATATAATTTACACTTTTATTAATGGCAATGACTTTGTCTTTCCTCATATTGTGATATTGTGATATACTATTGTTGTTTTGATAAAGACCTTGAATATACTATAGTGTATGTAAGATGTGGTAGAACATGGAGATGTCTATCATGAAACACATCTTATAGTCACTGTATATTCTAAACTGTTCCTAGTCGATTGAGCCGTCCAATAATAAGGATAAGGATCGCTCGAGCTTGAGACTAGCATTTGCGATGCAGAGTACCACGTTTCATTGGTAGGGAACATAGAGATGTTCAAAGCATGCAAATGGATATTCATATGATGAATGATCGAACTACCCTATCCGGACTTTCCAAGTGGTTATCACTTATCGAGTGGAAATAGTCCGCGGTTTTGGTTGTACACCATTAGTCCTTACTACTTGAGACATCATTGAGACTCTATATGCTAGTACTGTGCTTTGACTCGTTTACCGACTCTATTGGGGTCATCAGGTGTCGGGATTGGGTACAGTTACAACACATATAGGAGTCGATGCTTTGTTGTCAAGGATTCACCACATACTTGCGAGTGTGGATATCCTATGCGATCTGAGGAGATATTAGTGAGACGAATCTCTGGCCAGAGTACATGATGTGATTTAAGAAATGGTTTCTTAGTAGCACATGCGATGTCACTATTTGATCTTCAAGATGTATTGCATAGTTATCGAATCTCGAGCGACTCTCGATATACCAATGGTTGTTGATTCGATCGGGATATATGGATGAAGGGACCGTACTGCACGCTAACCAAAATCTACTGGTTCTTGTAGGCACTATCAGTGATACCTAGGGAATCATGGGGCGATGTTGCTAGGCGCTCATACCATGATTCGATGGGAAAGTCGGAAATTGTTGTTCCGAGTCACAAGGAGTTGTGAGCCCACGGCTAGCTGTATCCCTGAACCATTGAGGGTCACACAGTGTAATGGATTTTTAATCCCCGTTGAGATAGTTAAATTTAAAGAGTTAAATTTAATGAATGAAGAAGTTGGACTTCTTATTTAAGAGTAGAGGAGTAAGATTTCCTAAAATGACATAGGGATGGCCATTTTTGGAAATCACTGAATTCGGATTCAGAAAAATTTATCTTGACTTTAAAAGGTGCAGAAATGGTTTCTGTGCACATTGGTGAAATTGGTTTATCAATCGGAGTCACGATAAATTTTATATTAATTTCTGAACATGCGGGCTTTGCTTGTCGGGCTTGAACTTATGACTAATGAGCCCTAAGTTGTTAGTGGCCTACATTATAAATAAGTTATTGCAGTACAGAAATTACACAAGGTCACAATTTTCGAAAACCTAAGTATTTTTCTAACAAGAGTGGCCGCCCCCCTCCCTGTCTACTCGAGAAAAATCCAGCCTGTGATTTTGAATTACAGTCTGGTTTAACGGATCAAATTCGTTAATCTCTTCATAGAAACTTCTGATAGATTTTCTAGTGCAATCTATCAGAGGGATTAAATATCTATTCGTGGACCTGATTGAAGAACAGTTCGTCCATCAGTTCCAGGGATATACAACAAGAGCAGAGAAATCTGTTGGTGTCCAAAATCTCGATTCGAGATTAAAGGTAAAAATTTTATAATTGTTATTTAATTTTTACGCACACAATTTAATCGTAAGGTTGATACCCATTATGGAATCGTTCCATACAAAAAAAAATTTAAACTTCCGCTGCACCGGGTATCAATCATAATTGATCTGAACGCCGCGTTATCCAACAGTGGTATCAGAGCCAGGTTGCGATTAAATTAATCGATTGTACAAAAAAAATTTTAGGCCTCGGTTTTTGAAACAAAATAAATATTTTAAAAATAAAAATATTTTTTCGGGCAAAAACCCGGGCAGCGATTGGATCACTGCCCGGGGCAGGGGCAGCGATCGTCGCTGCCCGGCCCGGGAATGTCCCGGGCGGCCCGCGGGAAAATTATTTTTAATTTTTTAAATTAAATTTTAATATGTTAAAATTCTATTTTTGGTCCGATCGAAAATTTTTTTGATTGGTCCACGAGGCGTCGGATCGAATTGTTCGAGTCCGAAAATTTTAAAATTGATTTTTTGGATAAATTTGAATTTTTGGAAAATTTTAATATTTTATCCTTTAATTGAATTTTGAAATTAATTATTTTTGGTACAATTGATGATAAGATATGATCTTATGGATATATTGAGTAAAATATGATTTTATATATAAAATTGGATTTTATAGATAAAATATGATTTTATTTGATAAAAAGATAAAATATGATTTTGTATGTAAAATAAGATTTTATGTATGAAATATGATTTTATCCTTTTAAATTTAAATTGCCATTGCATGTTATCCAATAAATTAATTTTGAATTAAATGTATTGGATAAGGATGATCGATTGCAATGACCAATTTTGTAGGTGTATGTTAGGAATTTACATTTGTTTTATTGTTGTTGGTTTTATTAATGGGCCTGGTTTATGGCCCAATATGAATGTCATATGTAATAAAAGTGGGCTTGGTTTATGGCCCGTTCCCACCCCTTAAAAATGTATCCCCTACTTGTCATTGTTATTTATTGTAAATACATTAGATTTAGTGGGAGATCAAGATTTGAAGATGGAGGTGGGCCCAGCAGACAATAAAGACAGAAGAAATGTAAATTGGAAGCAAATGTAATAGGATTGCATTGCATACTGCATATTACCTAAGATTGGACTAAGACTCGTGATTGGCAACCACGGGTCGATTAGAAATGGAATCGATCATCCTATATAATATGTGATATTATAGTTGTATGCATGTTTTAGACATAATTGTGTGAATCCGGCAAGCATACAAAATTTTTAAAAATGATGAGACAAATTTTTATAATTAAAAATCCCTCATTTTAAATATGATTTAAAATTGATATCAAGATAAATAAAGGAAATTTAAATTTGTTTAAATGTTCCTACCTTCCATCAACGATCAATGTATGAGATGCTACCCACGGATACGGTCCGGCTCATATTATTGGGGGGGCCCGTTCGTCGGAAAGCTGTACATTGGATCGACACATGTTGTAAGTTGGGTGGAACTCCCATGGGATCGGCTCATATTATTGGGGGATCCACATGGAGACCGTCCATCACAACTTAATATTGATGGGTCATCTTGACATGTCACAATAAACGGCGTCATATTATTGGGCCCTTATTGGACATGAGGTAAAAACATGGAGGTTGCTTTGGAAGCAATTGGGCTCTACCTTTTGAAAATTATGGTTGGCTGATATTATTCGGGACCATAAGTTTGTCAATTGGACTCCATGTTCTCACTAAGGAAAACAGTTTTCCGTTTTCACTAGAGGGTAGTGAAATCGTTAAAATAGTGGGAGTGAGATTCATAAAATAAATTTCGCCTATTTTATGTCTTAGTAAATTGCTTAAATAATCACTGATATTTGTCTGTTTCTTTTCAGTATTTCATAAGATGAATTCGCGTAATCCACTTTTCTCGATCCTCGAACAAAATAAGTTGACTGGCGCAAACTATACGGAATGGTTCCGTAAGTTGAAGATTGTCTTGACTTCGGAGAAGATGCTCTACGTGTTAGAAAAATCTCCTCCGAAGGAAGCACCAGCTGACGTAAGTCCGGAGGAGTTAGCCAAGCTTGATACATGGTGGGACCATGATATCAAGACCAAATGCTATATGCAAGCCTCGATGTCTGATGAACTCCAGAGGCGATTTGAGGACACCGTGAATGCTGCTGACATTCACGTTCAACTCAAGGAACTTTTTGGGGCTCAATCGAGGGCTGAAAGGTTCGCTACTGTAAAGGAGCTAATGACGTGTCGCATGCGTGAAGGGACTTCGGTCCGTGATCATGGGGTACGAGTGATTTGGCTCATACAGAAGTTGGTAACCCTTGATTTGGTGTTGGAGCATGAACTCAACGTGGACTTACTACTTCTGTCTCTTCCTTCTTCGTTTGACGGATTTGTGGTAAATTTCAATATGAACAAGATAGAGGCCTCCCTTGAAGAGATGGTCAATATGCTTGTGACATATGAATCCACATTAAAGAAGGATAAACCGGTTTTCTTGGTGGGCTCCTCTTCTTCTGCTAAGAAGGGGCCAAGTACAAAGGGTAAGAAACGTTCTGCCCCACCCAAGAAAATCGAACCCGAGAAGAAGTACAAGACAAAGGCTTCAAACATGGAAAAATCCAAGGATGTTTGCCATTACTGCAAGAAGCCCGGTCATTAGAAGCGTAACTGCAAGGAATATCTAGAGCAGTTGCGAACTGCAAAGGGTATGTTCTATATTGAAATAAATGTTTCACTTAATACTACTTCTTGGGTATTGGATACCGGATGTGGATCTCACATTTGCAATGATTTGCAGGTGATGACAAGAAGTCGCAGGCTTAGGATGGGTGAGACCCAGCTGAGGCTCGGAAATGGTTCCAGAGTTGAAGCAAAAGCCGTGGGAGATGTTTATTTAATTTTGCAGAACGGTTTTAAGTTACTTTTAAGAGATGTTTTGTTTGTTCCGAATTTGATTAAAAACATTATTTCTGTTTCTATGCTTGATAGAGATGGTTATTCTTGCAATTTTGTGAATGGGATTTGCAATATTTACAAGAATGAATGTTTGATTGGAAATGGACAACTTGAAAATGATCTATACAACTTAAAACTAAAAGACGTTCCAATAAATTATGTTGATAAACCGGCAACAACAAACAAAAGGAAAATCGATAGCCAAAACCTGGCAAACCTTTGGCACGCTAGGCTAGGTCATATTTCCTCAAGGAGGATGAACAAGCTAGTGGGAGAGGGCATGTTTGATATGTCTGATATTAACTCTCTACCTACTTGTGAATCCTGCCTAAAAGGAAAAATGACTAAATCTCCTTTTAAGGGGAAACCTGAGCGTAGTCAAAATCTGTTGGATTTGATCAATACAGATGTTTGTGGTCCATTTAGAGTTGGGACTCAATATGGCCACACCTACTTCATTACCTTTACTGATGATTATTCAAGGTATGGGTATTTATATTTGATGAAATATAAGTCTGAAGCATTTGAAAAGTTCAAAGAATTCAAGGCTGAAGTAGAAAATAAGCTAGGTAAAAGTATTAAAGCACTTCGATCGGATCGAGGTGGAGAATACTTGAGTACCGAGTTTTTGGACTATCTAAAAGAGAATGGGATTCTCTCACAGTGGACTCCTCCTATGACACCACAGCTTAATGGTGTATCGGAGCGTCGTAATCGAACTTTGTTGGACATGGTTCGATCCATGATGAGCTTCACTGAGCTTCCACCTTCGTTTTGGGGCTATGCGCTTGAAACGGCGGTATTATTGTTGAACAACATCCACACTAAAGCAGTGGACAAAACACCATACGAGTTATGGAATGGCAAAGCTCCTAAGTATTAGTACTTGAGGATTTGGGGATGTCCTGCTTACGTGAAGCGGACAGTGGGAGATAAGTTGGATAGTCGATCCAGCTTATGTTATTTTGTAGGGTATCCGAAGAATTCAATTGGATATTATTTCTATTATCCTGCTGAAACAAAGGTGTTTGTTTCAAGGAATGCCACCTTCTTGGAGAAGGAGTTCTTATTAGATAAGAAAGGCGAGATGATGGAACTCGAAGAAATTCGAGAAGAACCCGAAATACAAAATAACGATCCTACACCTCAGGAACCATTGCTGGACACGCCTATACCTAGAAGATCCGAGAGGACTTCTAGACCTCCTATTCGATATGGTCTTCTTCTTGAAGGGGATCAAGATGAACCCGATGTTGGATGTGATCCAAGAAACTTCAAGGAAGCAATTTCTGATGCGGATTCAAATTTATGGCTTGAAGCTATGCAGTCGGAAATAGATTCGATGCATACAAACCAAGTTTGGTCTCTAGTAGATCCTCCCGATGGAATTGTTCCAATAGGGTGTAAATGGATCTACAAGAGAAAGCTTGGGCCTGATGGTAAGGTATTGACCTACAAGGCGCGATTGGTGGCAAAAGGTTATACTCAAAGACAAGGAGTTGACTATGATGAAACCTTTTCGCCAGTTGCAATGTTCAAATCCATAAGAATCCTTATTGCCATAGCTGCATGGTATGACTATGAGATATGGCAAATGGATGTGAAGACTGCTTTTCTTAATGGATACATTAAGGAAGAAATCTATATGAAGCATCCTGAGGGGTTCACATCCATGGGAAGCGAGCATAAGGTATGCAAGCTTCAGAGATCAATTTATGGTCTAAAACAAGCATCAAGAAGTTGGAACCAGAAATTTGATGAAACAATAAAGGATTTTGGTTTCATCAAGAACCCGGAGGAACCATGCGTGTACAAGAAAGTAGTTAAGGATGCTGTGACATTCTTAGTACTTTATGTTGATGACATCCTACTCATTGGGAATGATGTAGGGATGTTACAGTCAACAAAGATATGGTTATCAGGTAGATTCTCGATGAAGGATTTGGGTGAGGCATCCTATATTCTAGGGATACAGATCTATAGAGATAGATCTAAGAGAATGATAGGACTCACTCAATCAACCTACATCGACACCATATTGAAACGGTTTTCAATGGATGGGTCCAAGAGAGGACATCTACCCATGTGTCATGGAGTTTCTCTATCCAAGTCTATGTGTCCCAAGACTGATGAAGAGATAGAGAAAATGACACATGTACCATATGCGTCAGCCATAGGTAGTATCATGTATGGGATGATATCTACCAGACCGGATGTAGCATTTGCTCTGAGTGTCACGAGCAGATATCAAGCTAATCCCGGTCAAATGCATTGGAAAGCCGTGAAGGACATTCTTAAGTACTTACAAAGGACTAAGAATATGTTCATGGTATATGGAGGAAGAGAACTGAAATTGGAAGGCTATACCGACTCTAGCTTCCAAAGTGACGTGGATGACTCGAAGTCAACCTCTGGATTTGTGTTCATGCTCAATGGCGGTGCTGTCTCTTGGAAAAGTTCCAAGCAGGACACCACAGCGGATTCCACCACTGAAGCAGAATACATTGCAGCATCAGCTGCTGCTAAAGAGGCCGTTTGGATGAGGAATTTCGTCCAAGAGTTGGGCGTCATTCCTGAAGTTGTTGGTCCAGTCCCGGTGTACTGTGACAACATGGGTGCCGTTGCTCAGGCAAAGGAACCAAGGTCTCATCAAAGATCCAAACACGTACTGAGGAAATACCACATCATCCGGGAGATTGTGGAAAGAGGAGACATCACTGTCGAAAGAGTGGCCTCTGCAGACAATATCGCTGATCCACTTACTAAGCCCTTGCCAGGACCATTATTTGACAAACATCGCGAAGCAATGGGTCTACGTAGTATGACTAGTTGGCTTTAGGGCAAGTGGGAGATTGAAAGAGTGGGTGCCCGGTGAGCCAACTTGTGGCTAAGGGCTTTGATGACTCTTTGTATAAACAATCTTTTGTTTAATATAATTTACACTTTTATTAATGGCAATGACTTTGTCTTTCTTCATATTGTGATATTGTGATATACTGTTGTTGTTTTGATAAAGACCTTGAATATACTATAGTGTATGTAAGATGTTGTAGAACATGGAGATGTCTATCATGAAACACATCTTATAGTCACTGTATATTCTAAACTGTTCCTAGTCGATTGAGCCGTCCGATAATAAGGATAAGGATCGCTCGAGCTTGAGACTAGCATTTGCGATGCAGAGTACCACGTTTCATTGGTAGGGAACATAGAGATGTTCAAAGCATGTAAATGGATATTCATATGATGAATGATCGAACTACCCTATCCGGACTTTCCAAGTGGTTATCACTTATCGAGTGGATATAGTCCACGGTTTTGGTTGTACACCATTAGTCCTTACTACTTGAGACATCATTGAGACTCTATATGCTAGTACTGTGCTTTGACTCGTTTACCGACTCTATTGGGGTCATCAGGTATCGGGATTGGGTACAGTTACAACACATATAGGAGTCGATGCTTTGTTGTCAAGGATTCACCACATACTTGCGAGTGTGGATATCCTATGCGATCTGAGGAGATATTAGTGAGACGAATCTCTGGCCAGAGTACATGATGTGATTTAAGAAATGGTTTCTTAGTAGCACATGCGATGTCACTATTTGATCTTCAAGATGTATTGCATAGTTATCGAATCTCGAGCGACTCTCGATATACCAATGGTTGTTGATTCGATCGGGATATATGGATGAAGGAACCGTACTGTACGCTAACCAAAATCTACTGGTTCTTGTAGGCACTATCAGTGATACCTAGGGAATCATGGGGCGATGTTGCTAGGCGCTCATACCATGATTCGATGGGCAAGTCGGAAATTGTTGTTCCGAGTCACAAGGAGTTGTGAGCCCACGGCTAGCTGTATCCCTGAACCATTGAGGGTCACACAGTGTAATGGATTTTTAATCCCCGTTGACATAGTTAAATTTAAAGAGTTAAATTTAATGAACGAAGAAGTTGAACTTCTTATTTAAGTGTAGAGGAGTAAGATTTCCTAAAATGACATAGGGATGGCCATTTTTGGAAATCACTGAATTCGGATTCAAAAAAATTTATCTTGACTTTAAAAGGTGCAGAAATGGTTTCTGTGCACATTGGTGAAATCGGTTTATCAATCGGAGTCACGATGAATTTTATATTAATTTCTGAACATGCGGGCTTTGCTTGTCGGGTTTGAACTTATGACTAATGGGCCCTAAGTTGTTAGTGGCCTACATTATAAATAATTTATTGCAGTACAGAAATTACACACAACAAGGTCACAATTTTCGAAAACCTAAGTATTTTTCTAACAAGAGTGGCCGCCCCCCTCCCTGTCTACTCGAGAAAAATCCAGCCTGTGATTTTGAATTACAGTCTGGTTTAACGGATCAAATTCGTTAATCTCTTCGTAGAAACTTCTGATAGATTTTCTAGTGCAATCTATCAGAGGGATTAAATATCTATTCGTGGACCTGATTGAAGAACAGTTCGTCCATCAGTTCCAGGGATATACAACAAGAGCAGAGAAATCTGTTGGTGTCCAAAATCTCGATTCGAGATTAAAGGTAAAAATTTTATAATTGTTATTTAATTTTTACACACACAATTTAATCGTAAGGTTGATACCCATTATGGAATCGTTCCATACAAAAAAAATTTTAAACTTCCGCTGCACCGGGTATCAATCATAATTGATCTGAACGCCGCGTTATCCAACACACTTTCAATGAGAAAATGTGACATTTGTTCATATTTGTCATCGGCTAAATTTTACCATTTCATCATCCGAATTCAGTAGGAAAAGGACTCGACACGAACTTATGCATGCAAAAAAGGAATAACTAAAAACAAAATTTCAAAAATTACTTTCCCTCCCCATACTAAAACCTTGCATTTTCCCTAATGCAAAACATCAACACAACTATAGATAATGCTTGAAAGAAGAAAAAAAAGCACAACGCAAACAAAACAAACAAACTAAAAAATTTAAAAGGAAAACTCCCTTGATCAATCGTCGTCCTCATCATGATGGTATACTTCTTGGTGATCTTGTTGTGGCAAATTTCTTTGAACATATGTCTGTCAAAGTATGCACCTTGCAGAAAAATTGAGGGATGAAATATGATAAAGTACTCAATACAAAACAAAAACTAGATGAAAGTAAAATAAAATAAACCTAACAAAATGAATTAAAGTGCTTGGGTTGCCTCTCAAGTAGCGCCTAATTCTCGACCTCAGAGGCACTTATCAAAGAGCGGTTGATGCCCAAAGTAAGTGTCATATGACACCACATATGGGTTTTTTGCTCCATATGGCCTCAAGCTTGGTTAGATATATGAAATTTAATCTTTTCACCTCAACAACACTCCATAGAACAACAAACATGGAAAGAGAATATCGGTGTTGGCTCTCAGAGAACAAAATCCTGTGAAAATGGTGTTGGCGGCATATCTTCGTATATTGTCTCCTTCAAAACTTCTTCTGGATGCGGTTAAATGGTATGAGAGGGCTCAAACATATCTAAATATTCACCATGATGTGAATCAATCTCCCAATCTTGTCGGTCTAAGTCATCATCATCAAAACAAATTTGGTGGATCACTGCTTGAGTGTCTCTCTCCATTTCAAGTTATCGGCATTCATGGAGAATTGATATTTTGATATTCTCTATTTGATCCATAATGTGGCACCAAGAACTGATTTGATTTTCTATAGCTGTCTCAGTCAATGCCACGTATTTGTTCACCATGTCTTCTAGTGGATGTAAGATGAATTGAGAACAACTTATTTCCTCTTTTTGATGCTCAAATGGCTGGTCTGTAAAATATTAGTAATGATAAGGTGGGTATTGGTGGCTCCGAGTCTGTGGTGAAAGATCCCAATACCGATGGTAGTCAAATTCTGTCATGTCATCCATCATGTGTATCACATTATCATCATCTCGGTAAAATAATGGACTATCGGTTGTCAAAGCTCCATTGATTACCCATTTTCTTGTCACTGCATCCAAACCATCAAGAAATAATTGAATAAGAGAATATTTAGAAAAATCATGATATCGGAAGGTGTTTGCCAAATTATTGAATCTCTGCCACACTGCGTAGAATGGCTCTCTATGTTGTTGGGTAAAACTTGTGAATACTTGTCGATGAAATATCTCAAAGTATTACACAAGATGAATTCCTGCAAAAATGAAATATAAAACGGTAGATCATGCAGGAATAAATTACTATAATTAAATAAAATATTAACTAAAAAAAATAATGAAAATTAAAATTTGTCACATTCAATCCCCGTCAATGGCGCCAAAAACTTGGCCGAGCTTTTCTTAACCTAGAAAATCAACGTAAATATATCTATCAATTAAGCTCGAATAAATCGCAAGTATATGAGTCAAGTAATAATATAGTGTACTAAGTACGAGTATCGTCCCAAAGAGATTGATGTATGACAAATTTAAATTCAGTATAATTTTTTATTTAATTATAACAAGAGAGAGAGAATAAATTAGTAAACTAAAATAAAAAAGTGAAACAAAAACAATATAAATAAATTAAGTTCAGAAAATAAATAAACGATTGTTAATGTCTTGCTTCACCTACCCGTTAATCTTCTCTAAAAATTGTATTTCAATTCTCAAGACATACTTTTGACGGAATTCCCTCATCTATTAATATATTTGATAAGTGCAATTTTTGCACTTATCTTTTATATGATTTAACTTGACTTTTCTTATGTATCGAGCGATATTATGTTTGTCTGTGTTTGTGTCGTTTGCAGGAATTGTAGCGGCCCAGCCCGGATCCACTATCTAATCAGAGTTTAGAGCATAAATAAGCATGCAATTAACATAATCAAATAAATTGCTCGTAAGACTTAAATAAAAATGGGTCGGCAGTGTAGTAGCCCGAACCCTAATTGAGTAATTAAAGGATTAATGCTATTTAAATAAATTGGGGATTGGACGGATCGGAAGCTCCGAAGGGACGATCGGAAGCTCCGATCGGGATCGGAAGCTCCGATGAGGATCGGAGGCACCGATGATATTACGTCATCCATGACGTGTGGCTGGATCGGACGCTCCGATCAGGTTCGGACGTTCCGATCACCCCTATCTGGAGTCAACAAGTGATATTTTGACACGTGGCAGATCAGGATCTTCGGAAGCTCCGATGGCAGGATCGGACGTTCCGATCGAGGTTCGGACGTTCCGATCGAGGATCGGAGGCTCCGATCGTTGTCTATAAATAGAAGGCCGAGACTTCATTTATCCTTGCCAATTCCGGATTTCCTCTCTATTTCTAGTCATATTCGAGCTGTTCTAGTCTTCTTAGGCTTGGTCCGGAGGTCGGAGAGGCGTTCGGTAGTCGTAGCGGAGTTGTGCCCATGTTCTGGAGGCATCGACATCAAAGGGCTAACGACGGACGAAGGTATAGCTTTTGCTTCCTATAAATATTTAGGAGTATGCAATAGCTTAGTTAAGGCTTTTAGAGCACTGTAATGATAGTGGTATCATTTCGCTGTGTAGGCGGACTTTAGGCTTGGACTTAGAGCTGGTAGTGCCTACCTGGTATTTGAGGTACGAAAGTACTGTTCGAGATATCCTGACTGAGTATGCATGTATTATATGACTGCATGATTTATATGCCATGATATTATGCTGCATTCATTTGCATCTTGTTGTATCTCCTTCGAGATGTCTGTTAGTAGGGTTGTACCCTATCCTGTTAGTGATGGACTTCCATCGATTTGGGTCCGGTGTTTCCACGGTTATCTCGGTATGGGAGCCACCTCCTGAAGCGACGGCACAGCGTGCTACATACCAGGGCCCGGTCTGTCTCTGTTATCTGATCCTTGACCTCGAGTCTATAGGGAGTTCACTTTGCATGCATGTATATCATACTCACTCTCGCACTGAGCGTTTTATGCTCACGTCTCGTACTCTGTATTTTTCTGGACACCCTATTCCATGGGGCAGGTTTGCGATTGGACGAGGAGGGTGGATCAGGAGGGCTAGTCAGTGGTTGGCCAGCTGTGGAGCTTCGTCTAGCTTTATTACTGTTGTTTGGGTTTATACAGCTATTCGATTTGGTTGTATATTATTGGATAATTACAGATTCCTTTACTTGGGATTGTATAATGTTATTGGATTCCGCAGTTTTATTCTGATATCTGTTTTATTAAGTTAATTGCATGCCTAAGTTCTGTTAGTAGGTGATCCGGGTAAGGGTCACTACATTTATGGTATCAGAGCATGCAAAAGATTTCTTGGGATTTTAGTCTCATCTTGAGGTATTTTGTAGATGTCAAATCGTGACGAACAGAGTTCTCATGGCAGTATTGGTGGGCGTTGGGGTGATGCCGACCGGGAGCCTCGTCGAGAACGGCGTCATCGTCACCATGACGACGAGCGTTTCACTGTGCGTCGATTCTTAGCTATGGGTCCTAAGCCCTTAGTTGGAGGTGAGTCTCCGGAGGATGCGGAGAACTGGTTAGACCGCATGGAGACGACTTTTCAGACTTTCCAATGCACCGATGAGCAGAAGGTGGAGACCCTTGGCTATCTTCTGGATGGGCGTGCGCGCAGGTGGTGGAGGTTTACTTCTGCACCTTTTGTTGCGGCGAGAGGAGTGGCCACCTGGGCCGAGTTCCGCACAGCTTTCCAAAAGCGGTATTTTCCTCCTGCACTCCAACAGTCGAAGGTAGGCGAGCTACTGAGTCTGCGACAGGGAACCATGTCTATCGATGAGTATCAGCAGAGGTTCTTTGATCTGCTATCCTATTGCCCCGAGATTGCTGATAGCTCAGGGATGAAGTATAATCTGTTCCTTCAGGGCCTTAACCCTGAGATCCATGACCGTGTGGCGGTTGGTGACGACATGTCCTATGAGGGTTTGGTGAGCCGTTGTCATCAGGCAGAGGACAGCATTCGCGGAACAGGGTCTTTCTCCAGTCGAGACCTGCTAGTTCTTTGGGTCCCCGTGCCCAAACTTTCAAGAAGTCCGGGTCTACTTCTTCCTCTGGTTCGGGAGGTGTTGTCCGTTTCGGTAAGAAGGACAAGTGTGATCACTGTGGGAAGAACCATCCATCCGACAAGTGCCGCAGAGCTTCTGGAGCTTGTTTCCGTTGTGGAGAGACTGGTCATATCCGGAGGGATTGTCCACTGTCTGGGGGAGGCGTTTCTGGATCTGGTTCAGGATCTGGTTCTCAGGCTACCGTACAGCAGAGGTCGCAGGGACAGTCTGCTGGGAGTTCTCATTTGAGGCCACGAGCTTCTGGCCAGGTGTTTGCCCTGAGACATGATCAGGCTGTGGAGGAGAATGAGAAAGTCATCGCAAGTACATTTATGCTTTATAGTATACCTGCTCTTGTACTTATTGACACTGGTGCATCTCATTCCTTCATTTCTGCACGTTTTGTTAAGAGGCATAAGTTACCATGCATTGCACTAGACGTAGTGATGTCTGTTTCTACTCCGACGGGCCAATCTGCTTTGGCTAAGCGTCTAGTGATGGGTTGCCCTTTAGAGTTCGAAGGGAACATTCTGTTAGCGAATCTCATGGTCCTGGCGATGGACGACTTTGATTGCATTCTGGGAATAGATGTGCTGACTACCTATCGAGCTTCAGTGGACTGCTATCAGAGATTAGTACGCTTTCATCCGGAAGGGAGTGAGAGTTGGTTTTTCTATGGTGAGGAGCGCGACCCCGATGCCTTTGGTATCAGCTTTGAGAGCCTGTCGAGCTCTGGAGTCTGGCGGGGAAGGCTAACCTTATCTATGCAGTTGATTTGTCCGCTGAGAGTATTGGGATAAGAGAGCATTCCTGTTGTGGATGAATTTCCAGATGTGTTTTCCTGATGAGATTCCGGGTTTTCCCTCCTGCTAGGGAAGTCGAGTTTGGCATAGAGTTGATGCCGGGTACTTCGCCTATTTCTAGAGCACCGTATCGTCTGGCTCCGTCAGAGATGCGTGAGTTAAAGAATCAGCTACAGGATCTTTTGGACAAGGGTACATTCGTCCTAGTGTATCTCCTTGGGGAGCTCCTGTTCTCTTCGTAAAGAAGAAGGATGGGTCGATGCGGCTGTGCATTGACTATCGGCAGCTGAATCGAGTCACTGTGAAGAACAAGTATCCGTTGCCTCGTATTGATGACTTGTTTGACCAGCTGCAGGGTACTTCTATTTACTCCAAGATTGACTTGAGATCTGGGTATCATCAGTTGAGAGTCCGTGATCAGGACGTAGCCAAGACTGCATTCCGTACTCGCTATGGGCATTACGAGTTCCTAGTGATGCCATTTGGTTTGACCAATGCGCCGGCTATATTCATGGATTTGATGAACCGTGTCTTCAGGGAGTATTTGGACAAGTTTGTCGTGGTCTTCATTGACGACATCTTGGTGTATTCGCGTAATATGGAAGAGCATGTTTCTCACTTGCAGTTGGTACTGCAGACTCTTCGAGATGAGCAATTGTACGCCAAGCTGAGCAAGTCTGAGTTCTGGATGGATAGAGTGGTTTTTCTTGGCCATATCATATCCAGGGAGGGGATTTCTGTTGATCCAAGCAAGATTGAAGCGGTACTTAATTGGTCGCGTCCGACGACAGTTACTGAGATCCGTAGTTTTCTGGGTCTAGCAGGGTATTATCGTCGCTTCATTCTGAACTTCTCTCAGTTAGCTCGACCGTTGACGCAGCTTACCCGCAAGGGTGTGGATTTTGAGAGGTCCTCCGAGTGTGAGGAGAATTTCCGTGAGCTTCGACGGCGGTTGACTTCTGCGCCGGTGTTAGCATTACCGTCAGGATCTGGAGGGTATGTAGTTTACACGGATGCTTCTCTTCAGGGGTTAGGTTGTGTCCTGACTCAGAATGGGCATGTGATCGCATACGCTTCTAGACAGTTGAAGCTTCACGAGGACAACTACCCAGTCCATGATTTGGAGTTAGTAGCCATTGTGTTCGCTTTGAAGATCTGGCGTCATTATCTGTATGGCGAGAAATTTGAGATCTTCACCGACCATAAGAGTCTCAAGTATTTGTTCACTCAGGCAGAATTGAACATGAGACAGAGACGTTGGATGGACTTGCTTAAGGACTATGATTGCGAGATTAAGTACCATCCGGAAGCTGCTAATCTCACCGCTGATGCTTTGAGTCGCAAGGTGCGACTATCCGCACTTCAGACTTTTTCGATGTCTAGTGCGATCAGTGACTGTTGTACTTCAGGTTATACCTTCAAGCATAAGAAAGGTATGAAGAGTATCCAGATGTTTGCGATATTATCTGAGCCAGCTTTGTACTCGCGGATCCGAGATGCTCAGATGTCTGATTCGAAGACCCAGCGTTTAGCTCGTCTAGCTAACGAGGGTAGCTTGTCTGGATTTCATTATCAGTCAGATGGCTTTCTGTGTTTGTCTGGTAGGCTTGTGATTCCACAGGATGAAGAGTTGCAAGAGGAGATTTTATCTCAGGCACATCGCACTAAGTTGAGTATTCATCCTGGGAGCAACAAGATGTACAAGGATCTACGTACTCGTTTCTGGTGGAAGGGAATGAAACGCAGTGTTTATCAGTTTGTTTCGAGATGTTTGGTGTGTCAACAGGTCAAGGCAGAGCACCGACGACCTGGAGGATTGCTTCACAGTCTGCCTATTCCTGAATGGAAATGGGAGTTTATCACTATGGACTTTGTGACCCATTTGCCGGTATCCCCGAGGAACTGTGATGCTATCTGGGTTGTGGTGGACCGACTCACCAAGTCAGCACATTTCATTGCCTATAGCCGAGAGTACTCTGTGGATCGCATGGCACGGATGTACATTCAGGAGATCGTTCGACTTCATGGAGTGCCTGTGAGCATTGTCAGCGATCGGGACCCCAGGTTTACTTCTAGGTTCTAGGGGAGTGTTCAGCGTGCGATGGGTACTACTCTCAGTTTGAGTACAGCCTATCATCCAGAGACTGATGGTCAGTCAGAGCGCACTATCCGTACGTTAGAGGATATGCTTAGAGCGTGCGTCATGGATTTTGGTTCAGCCTGGCAGGATCATTTGCCGTTGATCGAGTTCGCTTACAACAACAGCTATCACACTAGTATTGGGATGGCACCTTTTGAGGCGTTGTATGGGCGACGTTGTCGTACTCCACTCTTTTGGGAAGAAGTGGGGGAGAGACAGGCTGAAGGACCAGAGTTTATCCAACAGGCGATAGACATTGTTGATCAGATCAAGAAACGGATTAAGACTGCACAGGATCGTCAGGCCAGCTATGCTAATATTAAGCGTAGGCCTTTGCAGTTCGAGGTCGGGGAGAAAGTGTTTCTGAGAGTGTCATCTTTCCGCAAGATTCTCAGATTTGGCCTTAAGGGCAAGTTGTCTCCCAGATTTATCGGTCCGTTTGAGATCTTGGAGAGCATTGGCGATTTGGCTTATCGACTAGCATTGCCACCGCATCTATCTAGTATTCACGACGTGTTCCACGTATCTCTGTTGCGACGGTATGTGGCGGATGAATCTCATATTCTGCAGCGGTCTGAGGTTCAGGTAGACAAGGATTTGACTTATGTTGAGAAACCTCTTCGCATCCTTGATTTTAAGGATAAGGTTTTACGGAACAAAGTCATTCCTTTGGTTTTAGTTCAGTGGCAGCGCCGAGGCACTGAGGAAGCTACTTGGGAGCTTGAGGACAGGATGCGTAAAGACCATCCTGAGTTGTTTTGATTTCATTCTTTAAGTTGTATTCAGTTGCAAACTCTGTAAACGTTTGATTGAATAAAGAATGTTTCTGATTTCTGTATTTGCATTCGGTACTTAAGATCTGATTTCGAGGACGAAATATCTTAAGTGGGGGAGAATGTAGTAGCCCGAACCCTAATTGAGTAATTAAAGGATTAATGCTATTTAAATAAATTGGGGATTGGATGGATCGGAAGCTCCGAAGGGACGATCGGAAGCTCCGATCGGGATCGGAAGCTCCGATGAGGATCGGAGGCACCGATGATATTACGTCATCCATGACGTGTGGCTGGATCGGACGCTCCGATCAGGTTCGGACGTTCCGATCACCCCTATCTGGAGTCAACAAGTGATATTTTGACACGTGGCAGATCAGGATCTTCGGAAGCTCCGATGGCAGGATCGGACGTTCCGATCGAGGTTCGGACGTTCCGATCGAGGATCGGAGGCTCCGATCGTTGTCTATAAATAGAAGGCCGAGACTTCATTTCTCCTTGCCAATTCCGGATTTCCTCTCTATTTCTAGTCATATTCGAGCTGTTCTAGTCTTCTTAGGCTTGGTCCGGAGGTCGGAGAGGCGTTCGGTAGTCGTAGCGGAGTTGTGCCCAAGTTCTGGAGGCATCGACATCAAAGGGCTAACGACGGACGAAGGTATAGCTTTTGCTTCCTATAAATATTTAGGAGTATGCAATAGCTTAGTTAAGGCTTTTAGAGCACTGTAATGATAGTGGTATCATTTTGCTGTGTAGGCGGACTTTAGGCTTGGACTTAGAGCTGGTAGTGCCTACCTGGTATTTGAGGTACGAAAGTACTGTTCGAGATATCCTGACTGAGTATGCATGTATTATATGACTGCATGATTATATGCCATGATATTATGCTGCATTCATTTGCATCTTGTTGTATCTCCTTCGAGATGTCTGTTAGTAGGGTTGTACCCTATCCTGTTAGTGGATGGACTTCCATCGATTTGGGTCTGGTGTTTCCACGGTTATCTCGGTATGGGAGCCACCTCCTGAAGCGACGGCACAGCGTGCTACATACCAGGGCCCGGTCTGTCTCTGTTATCTGATCCTTGACCTCGAGTCTATAGGGAGTTCACTTTGCATGCATGTATACTCATACTCTCGCACTGAGCATTTTATGCTCACGTCTCGTACTCTGTATTTTTCTGGACACCCTATTCCATGGGGCAGGTTTGCGATTGGACGAGGAGGGTGGATCCAGGAGGGGCTAGTCAGTGGTTGGCCAGCTGGAGCTTCGTCTAGGCTTTATTACTGTTGTTTGGGTTTATACAGCTATTCGATTTGGTTGTATATTATTGGATAATTACAGATTCCTTTACTTGGGATTGTATAATGTTATTGGATTCCGCAGTTTTATTCTGATATCTGTTTTATTAAGTTAATTGCATGCCTAAGTTCTGTTTAGTAGGTGATCCGGGTAAGGGTCACTACAGGCAGAATACAACCGACTAAACAAATTAGATATACAACCCAATTGAATCATTAAGCCTAAGGACAAATAAAACCTACAGCTAATCCTGTTGCCTCCACTGGTTGCTGGCTCCTCCAAGCTCCTGGTGTTCAATCCTGCACCTACCCCATCGAATGGGGTGTCCAGACATACAAAAACACTAGACGTGAGCGACTCGCTCAATACAAAAGTACGGGTAAACATACAAACATGATGCATGCAAATGAATATGACAAGGAATCCATATCTAGGATAACTATATATAAACTGCTCAGAATGGCGCCTAGGATATGAGTGGTACAACCCGGGACAAACCACTAAGTACACTCCTCATTCCTAACGAACGTGGACCGTGTCCTTCAGATGCCAGTGTCGGCTAACCCTTTGGTTGCAGGGCGTTCGACATCAACCATCCGAACAGGGCTTAGCGGCCCTACATGGCTCATCTCAAAAGATGTACAGGCTCAATATGATGTGAACATGACGCATAATAATCCATGCAAAACATAGCACATAAATGGAACACATAAGTATGCATACTGATAAGTGTGTTTAGTATGCTTTAGTTTATAGCATTTAATGTTTAGTTTGCATGCATTTAAGTGATTTTCGTAAGTTTTGTTAGCATTTTATGTTATGTGTTTGATTCACCTGGTTGAATTTTTGTAGGAAATGAAAGAGATTTTGGGATTTCTGTGCGTTCAAGCCGCGCGCGCGCGAGAAAGAGTCTCGCGCGTGCGCAGAAGGAAAAGTCAGAGGTTTCCAGGGCGCGGCGCGCGCGGGCGAGCTCATGTCCCGCGCGCGCGCCGAAGAAATTTCCAGAGAATCTCGAGAGAAGTCGCGCGTGCGCGAGCTCTTTCCTCGCACGCGCGCGAGGCATTTGAAGTCACTGTTCTTTTAAGCTGCGCGCGCGCGAGACTACTTAGGCGCGCGCGCGCGTGTCCGTGACTTAGTTTTCGAATTTAATATTATTTTGACGGAATTTTATTCGGCGCGGTGATATATATAGAATTTGGATGCCTTTGTTAAGGACTTTTGGATTTTTTTGGAGTACGGGAAAAGCTTGCGGCGGCTAGGGAGCAAAGTTCTTCAGATTTTCTTTTATTCTAGTATTTTTTTACTTTATGTTTTAAAACTTGGATTATTGAATCATGTTTATTAGTGAGTAGTTTCTTCTTTCGATCAAGGCCACGTGATTGGGCCAGACAGTTTATGTAAAAAACTTGGTTTATTTATTTGAGATTTTCAGACTTAATTGAGTTTATTGATTATCAAATTTATCTTCGTCTCACAAATTTCTTGGCCAGTTATTTGTTTGCTTGTTAATCGATTTCAAGTCGACAGAGGAGGTTTCAAATTCGATCACTTTGATTTTCAACATAGTGTAAAACTGACTAGAAATAGAATTCGATTTCATTATGCGGTTTAGGGGTTAACTGAATTTTCACAGTGATTATGCATTCAAATTTGATTAGAATTACGAAAGATTAGTTCATCAAGATTTGAATAGGTTTGATTGTTCTAGAAATAGTCCTTCGAATAAATTAGGAAAATTCCCATGAATTATGATTAAGTCTGATATCTTAGATCGATTACTTGTTGCATGAATTGTCTGGTACCTACGTGTGTCCTTGATCGAATTTTTCCAAAATTTTACGTAATTCAAAGTTTTCAGCTGCTTTATAATTTGCGTTCTAATTAATTTGATATTATTGCAATTTTATTATTTTTATCTAAAATCTGAAATCATCTTTATTCATTAGTCTAGATTAAGTAGAGATAAATAGATTTTGGTAATCATATTTTTACAGTCCCTGTGGGTTCGACATCTGGACTTTAGTCCACTTTATTATAATTTGACCTGGTTCACTTGCCAGTAGAATTTATTCATACCGAAAAATTCGGTCAAGTTTTTGGCGCCGCCAGGGACTGTTTTTTATATCAAAATTTTTATTTCACTTGAGATTAGACATTACTTACTTTCTTAAAATTCTGACCTTAATTTCTTGGTGATCTTCAGGTACCTTCTTTTGTGTATGTATAAAACTCGATCAAAGACATTACTACGACTTGATTTGGAGATCGAGCGCACACTTAGCAGGATCCGAAAAGCTAAGAAATCTTTCAATCTTGAACTAGAGTCAGAATCTGAATCTGAAGTAAAGATGGCAGACAACCGTACTGTATGGGATATTATCCGTCCGCCAACTGAAGGTTATGGATCTAGCATAGTTCGCCCCGCTGTTGAGGCGAACAATTTCGAGCTGAAGCCCTCTACTATTCAGCTGATTCAATTGCAAGCTAGATTCGGGGGTTCATCTGTAGAAGACCCTTACGCTCATCTGGAGCATTTTCTGTCGATCTGCGACACGTTCAAGGTGAATGGGGTATCATCTGATGGAGTGCGACTGCGGTTATTCCCATTCTCTCTACAAGGAGAAGCTGCTGAATGACTAGATGATCTACCTGCTGGATCTATTACTACATGGGATCAACTTGTTCAGATCTTTCTGAATAAATATTTTCCGCCCACAAAGATGGCAAAACTGTTTTCTGATATCATATCATTCAGGCAGAAGGAAGCTGAATCGTTAAATGCTGCTTGGACTCGATTCAAAAAGATGTTGAGGATGTGTCCTCAACATAATCTCACTCAAAGCCAGCAGACTCAGACTTTTTACAATGGGGCTGATCAATCTGTTCGCTCCATGTTAGATGCTGCTGCCAACGGAAGCCTATTTAGAAAGACACCGGCAGAGGCATGGGAAATTATAGGAAATATGGCTGAGAGCAACATTGGATGGCCAGATGCTAAAAAAGAGAGGAAAGCTGGAGTTCTTGAAGTCGATGCACTAACATCACTTAATGCCAAGATCGATGCACTTACACATCAGATGGCAGTTATGCAGACATCTTCAGCCAATCAAGTGCAAGTCCAACAGCCTGACGAACAACAAGTATTTGAAGTTGATGCAGCGAACTTTATGGGAAATCAAGGGAGACAGCAGTACAATCCATACAACAACACTTGCAATCCTGGCTGGAAAAACCATCCAAACTTTGCATGGAAAGCTGCAGATCCTACAGCTAACACATCGAAGCCAGTAGAGAAGAAGCCCTCTTTTGAAGAAATTATGATGAAATATGTAGCTGGTACTGAGACCCGTCTACAAAATCAAGCTATCAACTAGGCCAGCAGGATCATTGCCTAGCAATACTGAGAGGAATCCAAAGGATGTCAATGCTATTCTGGCGGTAACTAGATCGCAAGAAGATACTGATGCAAAGAATACTGAGGATGAAGAAGCAAGTGACCTAGTCAAGGAAAAAGAGCTGGATGAAGCACCAAAGCAGGCAGACTCCACGCCTACAGGCAAGAAAGGTAAGTCCTCTCACTCATCTATTATTGAGAAGATTGACTTGATTAAACTTCCCTTCCCCCAGAGAGCAAAGCAAATGCAATTGGATAATCAATTTGCAAAATTCCTAGAGATTTTTAAAAAGCTTCATATTAATATTCCCTTTGCAGACGCTTTAGCTCAAATGCCTAGTTATGCAAAATTTTTAAAAGAGATTTTGTCTAACAAAAGAAAACTTGTGGATTTTGAAACTGTTAAGTTGTCGGAAGAGTGTTCTGCCATTTTACAAAATAAACTCCCTCCGAAACTTAAGGATCCCGGTAGCTTTTCAATCCCATGCACTATTGGAAAATCATTTTTTAATAAGGCTTTATGTGATCTAGGTGCAAGTATAAATCTTATGCCTTATTCATGTTTTGAAAAGCTAGGAATTGGTGAAGTTAAGCCAACTACTATTTCCCTACAATTAGCTGATAGATCTATAAAATATCCAAGGGGAATTGTAGAGGATGTGTTGGTAAAGATTGATAAGTTTATATTTCCAGTAGATTTTGTTGTGCTTGATATGGAAGAGGATCGTGAGATACCTCTTATTTTGGGTAGACCATTTTTAGCCACTGGAAAGGCTTTGATTGATGTGCATAAGGGAGAATTGATATTGCGTATGAATGATGAGAAAGTAATTTTTAATGTTTTTCATGGCATTCGATATCCTGCAGACAATTCTGACTGTTTCAGAATTGATGTTACTGATGATTTGGTTGAGTGTTCTATGCAGAAACAGTTGTCGGTGGATCCATTAGAAATATGTTTGACAGGTACAACTAATGAAGAACAGTTTAGTGAGGAAGTTCATGAAGTAGCACGGTATTTGGATTGGAGTCTACCCTTCGACAAACTCATCAATACCAAGATGGGAGAGCTCAACCATACTCCAAAATCGCTGAAGCCATCCATCGAAGAGCCCCCTACTCTTGAACTTAAACCACTTCCATCTCATTTGAAGTATTTGTATGTATTAAAGAACGATAAACTGCCAATAATTTGTTCATCTTCTTTGACAGGTTGCGAGGAGGAAAAGTTGCTGCGTGTGATCCGAGAACACATAAGATCCATAGGTTGGAGTTTGGCCGATCTTAAGGTTATTAGTCCAACCATGTGCATGCACAAAATCCTGATGGAGGAGGAACATAAGACATCGACTCAACCACAGAGGCGACTTAACCCAGCAATGCAAGAGGTAGTGAAAAAGGAGGTAATCAAGCTCCTTGATGCAGGTATTATCTACCCTATATCTGATAGTGAATGGGTGAGTCCAACTCAAGTAGTGCCTAAAAAGAGAGGGATGACTGTAATTAAAAATTCCAACAATGAATTAATTCCTACAAGAACTGTTACGGGGTGGCGGGTTTGCATAGATTATAGAAAATTGAATGATGCCACCCGTAAGGATCACTTCCCCCTTCCCTTTATTGATCAGATGGTTGAGCGACTTGCAGGGCATGCGTTTTATTGTTTTTTGGATGGTTATTCCGGATATATGCAAATTCCTATAGCACCTGAGGACAAACACAAAACCACTTTTACTTGTCCCTATGGTACTTTTGCATATAAACGGATGCCATTTGGGTTGTGTAATGCCCCTGCCACTTTTCAGCGATGTATGATGGCTATTTTTCATGATATGGTTGAAAAGTTCATAGAAGTGTTTATGGATGATTTCTCTGTGGTAGGATCATCTTTTGATGCATGTTTGTTTAATCTGAAAAAAGTGTTGCAGAGATGTGAGGAGAGTAATTTGGTATTGAATTGGGAAAAATTCCACTTCATGGTGAAAGAGGGCATTGTTTTAGGCCATAAGGTGTCTGAGTTAGGTGTGGAAGTGGACAGAGCAAAACTTGAAGTAATTGAAAAACTTCCACCTCCCGCAAATTTGAAGGGTATTAGGAGTTTTCTTGGGCATGCTGGTTTCTATAGGAGATTTATTAAAGATTTTTCTTCTACTGCTAAACCCCTGACTAATCTGTTAATCAAAGAGGTTCCTTTTAATTTTTCCGCTGAGTGCTTGCAGGATTTTAAAATTTTGAAGGAGAAATTAACAACTGCACCGGTGATAGTAGCACCTGATTGGAATCTGCCATTTGAGTTGATGTGTGACGCCAGTGACACCGCATTGGGAGCCGTGCTTGGACAAAAGAGGGACAAGGCACTTCATGTGATTTACTACGCCAGTATCACCCTGTCAGCCGCCCAACTGAACTACGCGACTACTGAAAAAGAGCTTCTCGCAGTCGTATTCACCTTGGATAAGTTCAGATCTTATTTGGTGGGGAGCAAAGTCATAGTTCACACGGATTACTCGGCCTTGAATTATTTGATGAGAAAAAAGGATGCTAAACCCAGGTTAATTCGTTGGGTTTTACTGTTGCAAGAATTTGATTTAAAAATTGTTGACAGGAAAGGAGCTGAAAATCAAGTTGCGGACCACCTTTCTCGTTTGGAAAATCAAGGCGCTGAAACGCAGGTGATCCATGATGATTTTCCAGATGAGCAATTGTTTGAGGTATCCAACCTACCATGGTATGCAGATATCGTTAACTATCTGTCAAGTAAGTTTATTCCCGCGCATTTAACTTATCAACAGAAGAAGAAATTCTTCTCTGAGTTGAAATATTTTTTGTGGGAAGACCCGTTTTTGTTTAAGATTTGTGCAGATGGTATCATTCGTAGGTGTATTTCAGCAGAAGAGGTAAGATCTATACTTTCACACTGTCACACAGGTCCAACTGGATGTCACTTCGGTGCGGGTCGTACCGCCGCCAAAGTACTTGAGTCGGGATTTTATTGGCCTTCATTATTTAAGGATGCTTTTGCCTATGCGATTGCTTGTGATGCTTGTCAGAAGGTTGGTAATATCTCTAGGAGACATGAGATGCCCCTCAATAATATTCTTGTATGTGAAGTTTTTGATGTGTGGGGTATAGATTTCATGGGACCGTTTCCTGTGTCTGAAGGGAACAAGTATATTTTGGTTGCGGTCGATTATGTGTCTAAGTGGGTTGAAGCACTAGCTTGTAGGACGAACGACTCTAAAGTCGTTATAAAATTTTTCAAAAAATTCATATTTTCTAGATATGGTACCCCTAGAGCCATAATTAGTGATGGAGGAACCCTTTTTTGTAACCAGCAATTTAAGAAGCTTTTGACAAAATATGGGGTTACTCACAAGGTGGCAACACCTTATCATCCCCAGACTAGTGGGCAAGTTGAAATTTCTAATAGGGAATTGAAAAGAATTTTGGAGAAAACTGTGAATGCGAACAGGAAAGAGTGGTCAAATAAATTAGATGACGCGTCATGGGCCTATCGAACTGCTTTTAAAACACCTATAGGAACTTCTCCATTTAGGTTGTTATATGGTAAAGCATGTCATCTTCCTGTTGAACTTGAACATAGAGCACTATGGGCTACTAAATTTCTGAATTTTGATGTGCAGGCTACAGGTGAAGAACGGTTACTACAATTGAATGAACTTGAAGAGCTCAGGTTGGAGGCCTATGAAAATGCCAGAATCTACAAGGAAAAGACCAAGAAGTGGCATGATCAGCGCATTGTCCTACGTGAATTCAAGGTAGGCCAAGATGTTTTATTATATAACTCACGCTTAAAGCTCATGCCAGGAAAGCTTCGTTCGAGATGGTTAGGACCGTATACTATCAAGCAAGTGATGCCGTATGGTACGGTAGAAATTTTTAGTCCGGCCACAGGAGCATTTAAAGTTAACGGACATAGGATAAATAATTATCGAGGTGGTATCGTGGATCAGACACAGACCTCCGTCGACTTGCAAGACCCGACAAATTAAAGAGGGAGGTAGAGTCGGGCTATAGACTATAAATTTAGCGCTGGCTGGGAGGCAACCCAGTGTTTTAATTCTATTTATTTATTTATTTTTGTTTTGGTTTTTTAAGTGGTGTTATTTTTCTTGCGAGGTATAGAGATTCTGCAATTTTGTAATGCGCACGCGCGAGCCCCTGTCTCGCGCACGCGCAGGCTTGCGCTCCAGAGAACTCTAAAGGAATAGCGCGCGCGCGCGTGCCTCTTTCTCGCGCGCACGCAAGTCAAGAGGCCAGAGACTAATATTGAAGTCTCGCGCGCGCGAGAGGCGCAGACGAAAACAAATCGGGGCCTCTTCTTTTCTCTCCCACTTTCTTCTCCTTCTATTCTTCTTCTTCTCTCCAATAAACCCTAAATCCCCAAATCTTTCCTCTCAAATTTCTCCATTGATTCTTGACATTATTGATCTTACATTGCAGATTTGTGGAGTTTATTATTGCGCTCAAGTTTAGGCCAGGAAATTTCTAAGGGAATCATTCATTTGTGCACTCCTCTTTGCATCACCGCCGCCCGCCGCCTCTGCTCCGGCCGACCACCACCCTGCCTGCCAAAAGATTCCGTTCATCCGGCCCTATCGTCCCTAGCTCCTCATCCTCCGCTCAATTATCCAATAAGTTCATCTCTTTGGAAGCCCAAGAAAGGTACAAACATGCTCGACTAAATCGAAATCTTATTGCTGAGCGAGGTATAACTATGGATTGTAATGAATTTGTTGCCTTGGGGATTATTAAGAGGAAATGGACACTGTTTTGCAAAGAACCCGAACCAGCCATTATTTCGGTGGTTCGGGAATTTTATGCGAATGCCCCTGCCCGCGAGGATTCGAAAGCTGTTGTTAGGGGGAGACTTGTATCGTTTAATGCCGAATCATTGAATAGGTTGTTTGATACCCCCATAGTGGATGATAGTCAATTTAGAAGTTTTAAGGTGAACCCAGATTATCCTTTGATGTTGAGAGAGATGTGTCATGCGGGTGTTCGTTGGCACGACCCCCTCCGGGTCACTCATTTCCCGGAGCGTTTTCTAAAAATTGAGCCGGCGTTGTGGTATGCATTCATTGCCCGACGCCTTTTACCCGTGCTACACACCGTTGACGTGCAAGCCGATAGGGCTATTCTTGTTTATGCTATTACGAAGAGGTGGCCGGTTGATGTGGGCACTATTGTCCACGATTCCATTCAGTATTCGATGCGGAATCCGATGGTGGGCCTCTACTTCTCCCACACCATCACAGCCTTATGTCACCAGGCGGGCGTTCCGATTAGTCCCGATGAGGAGTGGCTCCCGGCATTCAAAATCGTCGATGAGAAGCTTGCTACTTCAAAGCAAGCAAAGCGAAATTTGGAATTCTATGGCAGTCAGCCGCATGTCGGGAGTTCTTCTAGCAGTCAAAAACCGCCTCAGCTCACTCCTCCTCGTCGTACCGCGCAGGACATGGCTATTGAGAGCTCGGCTTTTGATCACTATGCCATGGATTATTTTCAGGCTTCTTCCACTCATTTACATAATGTGGAAGAAATTATGCGCAGCATGGCGACACAATTGGGACTTGATACATCGAGTTTTCGTGCGGCACCGCAATATCCACCTCCATTCCCGTTCCAGTCTTCCGTCCCTTCCCAGTATGCTCCGCCAGCCCCACAGGACGCTTATGTTCCACAGCCTCCTCCAGAATACGTGGAGAATCCTGATGCTTTTGCACAACAGTAGACCAGGGGAGTCCCTTTTGCATTGTGCTTTTCGTTTTGCATTGCATATGTTCGTTGTCTTTTAGTTGTTTTTGTGTTTGTGTATCTCTTAAGCATTGTGGACAATGCTTTATTTAAGTTTGGGGGTGTTGATAAGTGTGTTTAGTATGCTTTAGTTTATAGCATTTCAAGTTTAGTTTGCATGCATTTAAGTGATTTTCGTAAGTTTTGTTAGCATTTTATGTTATGTGTTTGATTTGGATTCACCTGGTTGAATTTTTGTAGGAAATGAAAGAGATTTTGGGATTTCTGTGCGTTCAAGCCGCGCGCGTGCGAGAAAGAGTCTCGCGCGTGCGCAGAAGGAAAAGTCAGAGGTTTCCAGGGCGAGACGCGCGCGGGCGAGCTCATGTCCCGCGCGCGCGCCGAAGAAATTTCCAGAGAATCTCGAGAGAAGTCGCGCGCACGCGAGCTCTTTCCTCGCACGCGCGCGAGGCATTTGAAGTCACTTTTCTTTTAAGCTGCGCGCGCGCGAGACTGCTTAGACGCGCGCGCGCGTGTCCGTGACCTAGTTTTCGAATTTAATATTATTTTGACGGAATTTTATTCGGCGCGGTGATATATATAGAATTTGGATGCCTTTGTTAAGGACTTTCGGATTTTTTTGGAGTACGGGAAAAGCTTGCGGCGGCTAGGGAGCAAAGTTCTTCAGATTTTCTTTTATTCTAGTATTTTTTTACTTTATGTTTTAAAACTTGGATTATTGAATCATGTTTATTAGTGAGTAGTTTCTTCTTTCGATCAAGGCCACGTGATTGGGCCAGACAGTTTATGTAAAAAACTTGGTTTATTTATTTGAGATTTTCAGACTTAATTGAGTTTATTGATTATCAAATTTATCTTCGTCTTACAAATTTCTTGGCCAGTTATTAAATCGATTTCAAGTCGACAGAGGAGGTTTCGAATTCGATCACTTTGATTTTCAACATAGTGTAAAACTGACTAGAAATAGAATTCGGTTTCATTATGCGGTTTAGGGGTTAACTGAATTTTCACAGTGATTATGCATTCAAATTTGATTAGAATTACGAAAGATTAGTTCATCAAGATTTGAATAGGTTTGATTGTTCTAGAAATAGTCCTTCGAATAAATTAGGAAAATTCCCGTGAATTATGATGAAGTCTGATATCTTAGATCGATTACTTGTTGTATGAATTGTCTGGTACCTACGTGTGTCCTTGATCGAATTTTTCCAAAATTTTACGTAATTCAAAGTTTCCAACTGCTTTATAATTTGCGTTCTAATTAATTTGATTTTATTGCAATTTTATTATTTTTATCTAAAATCTGAAATCATCTTTATTCATTAGTCTAGATTAAGTAGAGATAAATAGATTTTGGTAATCATATTTTTACAGTCCCTGTGGGTTCGACATCTGGACTTTAGTCCACTTTATTATAATTTGACCTAGTTCACTTGCCAGTAGAATTTATTCATACCGAAAAATTCGGTCACATACCCACTGGCTATCTCAATCAGTACCTACGTACCTTATTACAGGAAGTCCTAGAAGACCCACTCTAGGTTCTCAAGTCTATCATCACCTCTACAATGCAAATACCCATGCATTATTATTTAAGCTCCAGAAGCCTTAACTAAGATATTGCATACTCCTAAATAATTTAAGGAGATCATAGCTATACCTGCGTCCGTCGTCGGCCCGCTGATGGCGATAATCCCAAAACTTAGCCAAAGCTCCGCTACTAGCCCCTTAGCGCCTAGCCACTTCTGGCTCGCCAATAGGACGCCTTGAAAGTCCCTAAAAAGCCAAAAAACTACAAGAAGAAGAGAGGAAAGGTGGAAAAGGTGCGAGGAGAAATGATATCGGCTGCGTTTTATATAGTCAGCGATCGGGCCGTCCGATCCGTAGTTCGGATCCTTTGATCCTGATCGGAGCGTCCGAACCCTCCGTCCAAACTCCCTCATCCAACCACGTGTCCAGCTTCCAGAGGACGCCTGCCGACATGAGTTCGGAGCCTCCGATCCACCTTCGGAGTGTCCGAAGTCCCATTGGTGACATCATCAATGGCGTATTATTCCCGAACAGCTGTCAATGCAAGATCGGAGCCTTTGATCCGAGTTTGGATCGTCTAAACTCTTCAGAGCTTCCGATCCAAGTAACATGGATCCGTTCCTTGTTCGGATCATCCAAACATGGTTTGGATAGTCCGATCCCTTGGAACCTTCCCAACTTTTTCGAGTGTTCTGGATCCACTTGAGGACTTCGTTAAATCATCTGGAATTTCCTTAATCACATTTTTACTTAATCTAAACATGATCATTGGATTAATTACAATTAATCCCTAATTTCGGATACGGGTCACTACATTTTTCCCACTTAAAAGATTTCGCCCTCAAAATATGGGGTAGAACCTCGAGAATGTACTAGAGGCCCTTGCTCGAGTGTCTGGTCAAAATTGCTTCTGAAACACTCAGAATTTTGTCTAATTCCCTGCAAGCTTCAACCGCTGAACAACTTTCAGCATCCCTCAAAACCCTGGGCTTGGTTCTGAAAGTCACTACGCTAATATATGAAAGTCAAACCTTCCTTGGCACTAATGTATCATGACACTGATACATCTTCCGCCCTCAATGCACATCTCCTCGAAATCCTTTTGCTTAGCTGAAACTCAAAAACTCTGGTTACTGATCTTGTACCAACTGATCTGGAGAAAATAGAACGCAAACTCTTGTTTGCTCAAGATCCACATCCCAAATAAAATCTTATACAGACGAAACCACAGGTCGAAATCTACTAGATCCAACTATCGATAGGTTCCCCAACAACCTCTGTGTAGTACACCAATAGTCAGGAAACACCAATCCCGACTCTGCTCTCGATACAGCATATCATGAATCTCTCCTCAAGAGGATTTATTTGATGCAAAGCTATACTCAAACGTAACTGCTTAACAACAATTCCTAGACTGGTTATCCTTTCCATGCTCCCTTGAAACAAACAAGATTCCCAAGAAATACTGGGAATTCAGTCCACCATGTCTAGTATGAATCACAGTTCACGTTTCTTATTATAAACCAACCTTGTGCCCTGATGAGAACTATCAACACGTGGAAATTATGACGCTAAGTCATCTTTTAACCATTGGCCTGCGAAGCCTACACGCCTAGACCACAATGGTAGTAATCATATCTCTAATGATCTACATTGTCTTGACCACAGGTTTTTCACATATGAGTCTCATCCGATAGACTAATCAAATCTCTCTACAGGATTAAGTTATCGTTGTACATCCCCCTGATAGTTATACATACTTGCAATCACTATACACACATCAAGACTAAGGAAAGCTTCCACCAAAATGCTCGACTAGGACATTCCAGAGTGCACTGGCATATGGAACGCTTCCTATCCCGTCTTGAAACTCAACAGTCATTTCATCCGGTATAACCCATCTCGGAGTCCCTTGGAATTGTCACAAGATATTGGTCACCAAGTTACACTTGGGAATACTCCACACTTGAAGTAACTTGTCACACATCATACACTTGACTATTGTCTATTGCTGAAATGCAATATTCTTGGCAAATAGTCAGTACATATGTGACTTGCTGACTGGAAGGAACAAAATTGCTTTATCGCGATCCTACAAAGTCTTTAATTCCAACGAAAATCTTGTTGGCTATTAAGTCGATCATCGACTAATTCGATCATCTCAATGGCATCGTGTATCGCACGCTGGAAGATTAGTGACAACACCCTACTAGATCCTGAGAACTAGATCTTAGCTAATGTCACATCTCTTCACTCGACCACCGATGTTTACTTGCTAATGTCCATTAGCGTTTCCCAATACTTGTTAGAACAAAACACAATGGTATACTTAGACGTCATCACAAGAACACTTCATCAAATGTTCAGTTTACAGTCCTTACCATTTTGTTGTCCATCACCGCCATGGAGCAACACTTGATCCCTTCCTTACTTAACCTGAGTATATTATTGCTAATATTAAACAATGGCTTGGATCAATTTCGGCTTCTTCCTAACAAAGAAGCACTATCCTTGGAAACTACCCATTTCTTTGGCTTGTTCCTACTGTCAAGATATCACCTAACTTGACCATACAAGTCAATTTGCAATCGTCCTCGATTAGAAACAATCCCAAAAGATCCATCTCTCGCAATCCTAGAGATTCCAAATTACTCAAATTGCCGACTGCTCTAAAATTGTAACAAGTACTCATCTCCTGAGCACTATGCGACGAAATATTATCCCAAGTATTTCTCGATTTTCTGTATTCTAATCATCACTGGTTGGACTCAACTTATCGATCTCGTCAATCTATTGTGGATCGCACTTAGCTGGTCAGTGATAGTCGAATCAGACAACCACTGATTATCGAAAACTACATGGCTCGATCAATAACCTTGACTCAGCTGCCACAAGTGAACTATTCCAAACACTTGGAATTGAAATAACAGCATCGGATTTCTTACCTCCATTTTTTACGGTGTCAGATAACAGTTTAAAAGTAGTCTATTAGCACAAGACTTGCGCCATCCAAGCACTACTAAGCGTTGTCTTGTTCACTCAAAGAGATCACCAAGGCGCACCAAACCCAAGAAACTTTTGCGATCTATAAACCTAGATAATTTCCATCCCATGGAAAATCCTATGCTTCATTCCTGAAGAAATCAGTCAATACCTCGTGCCAACACTGGTAGAAATCCGATTGCCTACTAGATCCACTAGTCTAGCAATATCTCATAGGTCAAGACCTACTTGCTCATAGTACACACTCATCAATGAAATCCCTTCAAGACTGGTTCTGACAGTAGAAAACCCCAAACCAATATCTCTGACAAAATCCAGACGATATCTAAGTCACTAATACCAAACCCGGTATCTAATCCAAGGTCACACCCCGTCGTGACCGTTACCAAAACTCTAGACTGAGTTGCCTTCCCACCGCCACCCCCTGAAACGCAAAGGCTTCCAGGTACGTCGGCATAGGGTCGCGCCTCCTCACGTCTAATCATGGTCATAGTTCACAACTCTCGGCATATACTTGACCTGGTTCCTTGATAAAAACCCATCATAACGAAGTATCAACCTACGAAGGCCATCAGACTACCGTTATAAGAAAATAACCTAGAACGAAACTCATGCCCACTGAATACCTAGGTAATCGTAGGGGAAACACCTATGAGAACCATACGTCAATTAGTTACAATCGGCCTACTCAAAACCCATTAGTTACAACAGTTGAACACTAATAAACTAAAACCAAGTCAACCTTAGCAAAATCACTTGCAGTTATCCGCGAAGCGCTGGACAGATCTCAAATAATATAATGCATGTATCATTGTTTCAAGTTTATGTACAATTTCCTTATCACAATCCTATGTAATACAAATTCAGTATCCCAAAAATATAATGAAATGTACAACCAAAACTTGTAATGATACTACCATAGTATGATAATTCATTAGTACAGATGATACAATAATTACAACTGAAATACTATTTGCAACAAGACACAGTATTAAATCATCTAACTCGTATTGATTTCTTGAGCATGGAGCTTCTCATCGACACACACATCAATGTTAGCGTACTCCTGACCAAATCTCTCTACCCGTCCTCCTGCAAAGACATCTGGAGAAGTGATCCATTCTTGCTAACCAGCTATGTTGTGGGGACCTCGAGTGCTAATCTCATCTTAAGGGGCAATTAATGAATAAACATCATTAATTAAACAATAATAATTCAATCTGAATAAAATTAACCAGAACATTTGGCGACGCAAAACTATACATTTGGCGATGCAAAATCACGTCTCAAAAAGAACCAATTTTTTTCGGAGGGGGTTGCGCTCGAGCTGCCATTTAAGGTGCTCGGGCGCTCCCTCTGAACCAACCTATGGGTTGGGCAACATGGGGCTGCGCCCGAGCTGCCATTTTATGCAGCTCGGGCGCTGCCATAGGCATTTTTTTGCCCTATTTCTGCAGCTAGCCTTTGCCATGTGTAATCTCTTCCAAAGCTTGCTCTTTCCAATCTAAAACATGCACATACTTTGTTATCAAGTTCGAAACATGTGAACGAGTTCATATCACAACTATCTAGTGATTCAAATACAAGACAAGCTAGAATATGAACATGTATCCAACAAATGAAACATATATACAAAGTTCTTGTATTTGTTCTAACATGTTTATCCAAGGCTCAACATCTAAACAATATATCATCTGCTTAAACCTGAGTCACCACATGCTAAAACTCTCTCTTGAGCTTTCCACATCAATTTTGACCAGCTCCTGCCCTACCTATTACAATGCACACATGCAAACAAAGCAATTGACGGATAACTCCGGTGAGAATATAATTCTCAGCATGAAAAACATGCATATAAATTATTTAAGAATATGAAATCTATATGTTATAATAATCTTAAATCAGAAACATGTAAAAACATGTAAATCATAGAAGCATATCATCTTTAGCAATCTCATATCAAACATATAAACACATTCATATCTTGAATGGTATATAATAACAAGATGTCATTGATAAACACATATTCTAAACCATAGCTTTCCACATCAATTTTGACCAGCTCCTGCCCCACCTATTGCAATGCACACATGCAAACAAAGCAATTGATGGATAACTCCGGTGAGAATATAATTCTCAGCATGAAAAACATGCATATAAATTATTTAAGAATATGAAATCTATATGCTATAATAATCTTAAATCAGAAACATGTAAAAACATGTAAATCATAGAAGCATATCATCTTTAGCAATCTCATATCAAACATATAAACACATTCATATCTTGAATGGTATATAATAACAAGATGTCATTGATAAACACATATTCTAAACACATAATTACAACTGAAATACTATTTACAACAAGACACAGTATTAAATCATCTAACTCGTATTGATTTCTTGAGCATGGAGCTTCTCATCGACACACACATCAATGTTAGCGTACTCCTGACCAAATCTCTCTACCCGTCCTCCTGCAAAGACATCTGGAGAAGTGATCCATTCTTGCTAACCAGCTATGCTGTGGGGACCTCGAGTGCTAATCTCATCTTAAGGGGCAATTAATGAATAAGCATCATTAATTAAACAATAATAATTCAATCTGAATAAAATTAACCAGAACATTTGGCGACGCAAAACTATACATTTGGCGACGCAAAATCACGTCTAAAAAAGAACCAATTTTTTTCGGAGGGGGTTGCGCTCGAGCTGCCATTTAAGGTGCTCGGGCGCTCCCTCTGAACCAACCTATGGGTTGGGCAACATGGGGCTGCGCCCGAGCTGCCATTTTATGCAGCTCGGGCGCTGCCATAGGCATTTTTTTGCCCTATTTCTACAGCTAGCCTTTGCCATGTGTAATCTCTTCCAAAGCTTGCTCTTTCCAATCTAAAACATGCACATACTTTGTTATCAAGTTCGAAACATGTGAACGAGTTCATATCACAACTATCTAGTGATTCAAATACAGGACAAGCTAGAATATGAACATGTATCCAACAAATGAAACATATATACAAAGTTCTTGTATTTGTTCTAACATGTTTATCCAAGGCTCAACATCTAAACAATATATCATCTGCTTAAACCTGAGTCACCACATGCTAAAACTCTCTCTTGAGCTTTCCACATCAATTTTGACCAGCTCCTGCCCCACCTATTGCAATGCACACATGCAAACAAAGCAATTGACGGATAACTCCGGTGAGAATATAATTCTCAGCATGAAAAACATTCATATAAATTATTTAAGAATATGAAATCTATATGCTATAATAATCTTAAATCAGAAACATGTAAAAACATGTAAATCATAGAAGCATATCATCTTTAGCAATCTCATATCAAACATATAAACACATTCATATCTTGAATGGTATATAATAACAAGATGTCATTGATAAACACATATTCTAAACCATAGAAATCTCTAGGCTAATGCGTAAATGCAATGCACGTTTGAAGGAATAGGCTATCAAGTCTGATAAGAATAAATCTTGGTGCTTGGGATCCCAGGAAAATAAAATATTTAACAAACCACCGACTCTCCCAATCGAGGTGGCTTCAAATATCTCAAGTATCCTGACTTTGGTGCAACTATAGTGAGTCTTCTAGCTCTGGAAGTAAATCTACATTCCGTGCCACTCAACTATAGCTCTCCAATCGTCATTTTGCAATCTAGGCCAATCTGCCCTCTATGCTTTGAAGGTAGGGGTTCAAGATGACTGCAACATAATATTGATTCATTAAATCATACACATACTGATAAACATCTTGAACACACCATTCCAGAATCATGCAAGGCAATAATAACAAGTAAATCACATACGAGTACTTAAACAAGTAAGTATGTGATTTTAGGAAAACTAAAAAACCACCACGTTCTCGAGTTGTTCTACCTGGTGAGGATAATGCCGAATCATACCTTCCAATCGTCGTGTTGACATATTCAAGCTTGCTAGCTTCAACTCACATGGCATCTCGAAACGTCTATTCATTCACGCTTGCTCATTGACGTTGATAGTTGATCAAAGTCTTGATTCAACTTTAATTGTTCAAATGGCTCGAACTCGTCGATTCGACTTCGATAACTTCAATTCCCAACTGAAATGAAGTGTACAATATGCTTAATATCATTCTCAAATCTGATATTTTGTGCTAAGTTCAATCTATAGCTAATATCGGATTAAATTGCAAACCGGCGGCGTAACAGTTCGAAATCGGTAATCCAAAAGCGTAAACACCATCTTAACAAACATCTAAACTCATTATAATAACCAATTCAGCAGCTATATTTCGAATTATACAGCCCCCAAAAATCAGAATTTCGAAAAGTTTTTCAAAAATCGAATACATGTTCAAAAGACGATCTTTTCTTGATCCGTCTTAGATATGCTATCGTCGTATATACTAGAACACATTTATACAATCAAATCTTAATTCTAACAACATCATAAAATTAGAACATGGTATAACTTCGTAAAACATACATAAAAACGTAGCACTCAAAGTCGTGATCGCAAATATACGATCAATTGGAAATTCTACCGGGCAGATCCATTTTTATCGGAGTTAAAAAAAATCAAAAATGGCTTGGAAGCTTTGCCCTAATCTCTCTCGGTTGCTTCTGACTTTTTGGGCTGAGAATATGATGCATTTCAATCTTCTTACACGTTTAAAAAGCAAGTTGTAAGGTAATTTGCACTTTGGTCCTTAAACTTTGGCCTAATTGAAAATCAGTCCCCGAAAAAGCGATTTAATTTAATTTCAATCCTAAATAATTTAAGAATATTATAATTTAATTCTAAACTCTAAACATTATCAAATTAAATATTTTTGGATTAAAATTAAATAGATCGGGCATTTACGCATTTTAGTTCTTGAACTTCTCAATATTTGCAATTCAGTCCTTCTTCAATTCTATGCCTCTAATTATATACTTTTCATATTTAAACTCATAATGAAAATATTAAATCCAAAAAAATAATCAATTCAAATATTCTAATCTTTTAATTTAAGAATTCCGGATATTAAAATCTGTAAATCCTCAAATTAAATATTTTCGACCCGAAATTCAAATCTATAATTCCATAAAGTCTCAAATTCATATTTTCTCATATTTGGAATTTAAATCTTAAATCCCGTAATTAATAACTTAATATTTTCGGGTCTTACAATTCCTCCCCTCTAAGGAATGATTTCGTCCACGAAATCGCATTCGATCTTACGGCTGATTCTCGTAAACTGTATAGCTGATTGAAGTATTACTTACTTCATTTTTGTGAGTTCTAGATATCTATTCTGGTATCTTCTAGTATTCTTATTTCTGATTTCTATTGCAATCATGTCTATTATATGGTTCTGTAGTCATAGAGGCAACTTATATCTGAGCTACTCGTTCTCTTGATCAAAATCTGCATATGATATTCTGCTTAACTTAAAATCTTATCGGCTTCTGATTTATCTGAATTGAATGCACATACATATTCTAGCTGATATTCTTCAGCCGATGCATATGGATCACATTTCATATATCTGAAAAATCTAGATTGAGTATTACTCAATAAGCTAGATTGAATATTCACAAGGATCCAGTATTAATTCACATCTGAAATCTCTTTCTGAATTGGATGATGCTTGGGAAATAAATTTCTTGCTAATCATTCTGTTCACACATCAAAATATGTATTTATTATTCGTCTACTAACGTTGTGAATTATGCTTTGTTCTTGTTCTGTTCAGATCAATCTTCACATTCTTTACTTTTTATTAAATCATATCTGATCTAATAGCTGATACTTTTGAAATATCATTTCAATATAAAGACAATTATTCATTTCGTATCATCTAAGAACCAAAAAACTATCTCTATATCTATCCGATAACTTTCACAGGAATTATCGTAAGCAAGTGGCAGAAAGTCAATCAGCTAGTACCGAATCTAGTACTATAGCTCTGAGCATATGCTCGGAAATCTAGATAGTCATATCTGACAGTCCATAAATCAGAGGATGATATAATGAAATGTCATACAACCAAACACTTAGAACATCTGAAAATTAGTGCCACAATCTAGCTAACAAATCTAAAGTCTATATCTCGACAATAGATTTTAAAAATTCCTGTAATCGTATCATCTTGATACCTGGTAGCGCTTAATCGTGTCACGCCCAAATTATCCGACTCACTCAGATAAACAAATAATGCAGTAGTGTGAGTAGGGATCGTTCCCACGAGGAAAAGTAAATTTAATGCGTTCTAAATAAATAAAATGGGGGTTTAGAGGTTGAGATTAACTACTGAAAATTTTAAACAATTAAAATTCACTAACATGCAAGATTGAATAATAAACTTGAAGAAATCAATAAGAGACAAGACTTGGTATCGGTCGACTACACCCTTGATATTCATTCATTCAATCATCGACTCTCTAAAAATAATTGATCTTATTAAATATTCGTCATTGAAAATTCAATTCCTGTTTCACCGTAATTTTAGTTAATTAGAAAACAGCATTCTAAATTAACCCTTACCAATGAATTAACCCGATAACAACAATCTAGATTTAAATCCACGGTAGCATTTAAACTAGTAAAACTAACGAACCTAGACAACACAAACACCAGTGGTTGTATTTAGCCTAGTTAATAATTGATCCTACGAAATAATAAATTCAACAGCAGAAATTATCACACGTAGTTGCTTCGCAAATTAGTTTATTCAAACAATTACGGATTTGAATTCTAATTTAGCTATCGCTCGCAATACAAAATCCTAAGATGACCAATCCAAAAATCTCGCATACAAACATGAAATAAAACATATCAAAAATTGATACTTAATAAAGATTAAGCGCTACGAATCAAATATTATGAATAAAATATATCAAGGTTTCGTCTCTCTCAACCAAGTATTAAAAGGTTTAGCTACAACGATTCATCACCAAATTCATAAAAATTCAAAGAAAAAAAGAAAACTAGAGATAGAAATTCAAGAATAAAACCTAGCCTCCAAAGAAGAGTCTTGAAATCTGATGATTCCCCTTTAAAAACGGAATTAAGAGTCTAATAAAGTCTAGAGTCCAAAATAAAAAAATTACCAAAATTAGTAATTTTTTCCCGAAAGACGAGCGCGCTCAATCGTGCGTAAGCGCGCTAAAAACATGCGATCAACTGTCCAAAATTCCTTGAGCGCGCTCGATCCTATCAGTTCGTCCGATCGAGTGCGCTACTTTATGCCAACTTTTTGTCTTCATACTTCAACTTTTGCGCTCGATCTCATCAGTTCATCCGCTCGAGCGCATGGAAAAAATGGCCAACACTGTCTTCTTGTTTTTCAACTTAAAATCTCCTACACATTAAACCCGGGAGTATGTTATGAAAATAAATGCATGCAAAAAAAAAAACTAAGATAAAACATGAACAAACACAAATAAATGCATGCAAACTACTAACAAAATAACATCAAAATATGCAAACAAAACACGACTATCAAATACCCCCACACTAAACCCTTGCTCGCCCTCGAGCAAGTTATGCAAAACAAAATATGCAAACAACAACAAACACATAAGCAAGGACGATCATTCTTAAAGTAGCCTCAGAGAAAACCACTTGTAGCGACCCAGCCCAGATCCACTACCTAATCAGAGTTTAGGAGCATAATTAAACATGCATTAAATAAATCGCTGTGGAAGACTTAAATTAAAACAGACCGGCAGAATAAAACCGGATAAATAAATTCGATTATACAACCCAATCGAAATAAATAACCCTAAAGGCAAAACCTTCAGCTAAATCCTGCTGTCTTCACTGGTGAATGGCTACTCCAAGCTCCTGGTGCCCAACCATGCACCTACAACTGCCCCGTCGAATGGGGTGTCCAGACATACAGAAACACTGGACGTGAGCTCTAAGCTCAATACGAAAGCAATGATATATATTTTATATGCAACACATAAGTGACTTCAAAAATCAGGGTTAAATCACTTTCTCTGGGCGCCTGGAATACACAGTACCGGGCTAGAGAGCGACTCCGCGTGGTACTCGTATATTCCCAAGACACGAATCCTCAGGAAAAATCGCCTCGACTGATGGAAACTGTCATGACTCACATCATCCCGATGCAGTCTCCGTAAAAACATATGCATGTGCTAAAGCCGTAAAACATGGTAAAACATATAGCACATACTCATGCAACACATATAATATATATCATGCTGGCCATCTCAGTCAGTACTTACGTACCTTACTACAGGCAAATCCTAACAGTCCCACTCTAGGTTCCAAGCCTATCATCAACTCTACAATGAAAATATCCATGCATCATTCAATAAGCTCTAAAAGCCTTAACTAAGCTATTGCATACTCCTAAATAATTTAAGGAGACCATAGCTATACCTGCGTCCGTCGTCAGCCCACTGATGGCGACTATCCCGCAACTAGGGGCACACCCCTGCTGCAGCTCCACAGCTTCGAGCACTGCTCCGCTACACGAGAACTGCCCCGCTACTATGTCAGACACTGTCTGACTATACTAAAATATATTTCCTACTCCAACTCTAAAATAAGAGTACCCAAAGCCCAAAATAGAGCTACTAGGGCGAAGGAGAGGAATTCGGAATTGGCAAGAAATGAGGAGCTCGGATCCTATATTTATAGACGTCGATCGGAAGTTCCGTTCCTTGATCGAACGTTCCGTTCCGGCAGATCGGAAGCTCCGTTCCTCGATCGGACGCTTTGTTCGCCACGTGTCAATTCGGTTCACATGCAACCACACACCTGTCACCGACAGCCATCGGAAGCTCTGTTCTTGATCGGACGTTCCGATCGTCGATCGGACGCTCCAATCCTAGATCGTTGCTTTCGATCCCACTCGAGTCTTGGAACCCTCCAAACCAATTTTGAGTGTCCTGAATCCATTTTTGGGCTCCGTTAATCCTCCTAGAATTTCCTTAATCATGTTTTACTTAACCCAAATATGATTACATGATTAATTACTCATTAATCGTTAATCACGGATATGGGTCACTACATTCTCCCCCCCTTAAAAGATTTCGTCCTCGAAATCTAAGGTAAAACCTCGAGAACATGTAAAAGACCCTTGCTTGAGTGCCAGGTCGAAATAGCTTCCGACATACTCAGACTCTTGTCAAATTATAAGCAAACTGCATAAATGCTAAATCACAATAGCATTCTCCGAGCTGGAAACCACTGCATTACTTGATGACAATTAACCTCACTTGACACTAACGTACCACAGCTCTGATACGTCCTTCGTCACAATCACGATCTTACTGATCACGAAGGATACAACATTCCATTTGATCAAGATTATCATCCCAAGTAAAATCTAAAACTGACTAAGACCAAATCATAACCTGACTGGCTTACGATATTCGTCGAATCACTTAAACAATTCTAACCATCCACTGGTCCCCAAAAGTTCTCAATGCCCAACACCTCTAGTTAGGAAACACTAATCCCAACACTGTGCTGACACAACAAATCTCTAATTCTCTTCAAGAGAATCTAATTGACACAGGGTCATACTGCAATATAACTGCTTAACATGATTTCATAGACTGATTATCCTCCCCATGCCTCACCGAAGCAAAACAGCTTCCCAAGGGCAACACTGGGAACTATCCAGTCTAATACCAATCACCGTTCATGTTTCTTAGTATACCTCAGCACCCTGCTATGATGAAAACATCATCACTCACCAATAATGACGCTACGTCATTTCTAGCCTCTGATGATTAACATCATCTCAATCATAGGTTATTCACCCATGAATTCCATCGATGGACATCCCCCGATAGTTATACATACTCGCAATCACTGTATACAAATCAAGACTAAGGCAAGCTCCCACCAATATGCTCGACTGGGACATTCCACAGTACACAGACATATGGAAACGCTTCCTATACCGTCTCGGAACTTGACAGTTGTAAGTGCCTGGTATAACTCAACTCGGAGTCTTTGATGATACCATCATCGCATACCAACCTCCCAAGGTTAATCACACTGATCCTGGGACTAAATCCCAATGGATTCTCAATAGTCAAATAGCTTCCCTTGCTGAACTCATCAGTCTCAGCAAATGAAAAGACTAATTCGTCGATTCCCTAGCCGATCCTGGGAAACACTTGTGCTTAGAGTAGTGTGTCACATATAACACCTCCGACTATTGTCTACTGCTGCAACATAATATCTTCGACAAACAGTCTGCACGGATGTGACTTACTAACTTGAAAGAACAAAGTCGCTGCATCGCTGTCTTGCGAAGTCTTCAATTCCCACAACAATCTTGTTGACCACTAAGTCAATCAACGACTGCTTCGTTTGTCTCAATTATCTTACGCACCATATGCTAAAAATTAGTGACACCCCCTGCTGGATCTCGAGAACTAAGTCCCAGCTAATGTCACACCTCGCGATCATACAACTGATGTCCATATAAGTGTCCAATCCTCGTTGGATCCCAAACTCCAATGGTACACTTAAGACCTCATCATAAAAGCACTTAAGCGACAAAGTACTATCCCAAGCATTTCTCGATTGCTACATCCAATTCATCGCTGATTGGACTTACTCATCGACCTCGTCGATTTGCTGATTGATACTCACACTTATCAAATCAGATAACCACTGATCGTCAACACCTAAGTGGCTCGATCAATTACTCTTGACTCGACTGATCCAAGTCTACTTTTCCAAACATTGGATTACACAAAAACTCTCTGGTTACAACAAACCCGCGCTTGGTAACCGAAACATAGCTATTAGTAATCCAATGACACAATATCTTATCTTATTACTGACAGCTATCTCGTACACTGTCTTAACCAATCTAACTCTGACAAAGTTAATCATTAACCACTAGTAGTCATTGGCACAAATCCTGTGCCATCTCAGCACTACTACTCGTTTGTCTTGTTCACTCGAGATGATCATCAAGACAAACCAAGTTCAAGATCTTCTCGCGATCTTATCAACTTAGACCATTTCCATCTCAGGGAAAATCCTACGCTCAACCTCCGAAATATCAGACAGTTCTTGGCGCAATCACTGGACTCATTATTCTTGACTCGTTCTTTCAAGATGAACATCACGATTCGTCAAGTCCAAGAAGCATAACTAACGAATACCAAATATCTTCACAATCTTCAAACATGCTCCGGATCAGATCCCTTGCTAAGACTGTACGACAATTCAAGACTTAGGGTAGCTTACCTCGATAACCCACCTGGACAACCACCAAGGCTTCACGGGTATAGGCCATGCTTCCCTCAGATCTCAATAATCCTTGTACAATACTTATCATATGATCCGACACTTGATGAAATCAATCATCATGAAGTAATTCTTGTATTCGAGTCAAAGTCTCAAAACTGCATCCCATCTTGGATCTCAGATAATTCCTATCTCAAGGAAACTTTATCCAGAACTCTGATGACAACCACAAGTCATTGTTGGTAGAATTCCATCCACCTACTAGAGCCACACGTCTAGCAGTAATCATCGGTCAAAAATTAAATCTATCTGCTCAGAGCACACACTTGTCAAGGAAATCCCTCCAAGACTGGTTCCTATAGCAGAACACTATCACTGATATCTCTGACACACCAGACGATATCAAACCATCAATATCAAACCTGATATCTAATCCAAGGTCATACCCTGTCGTGATTGTCACCAAATCCCTAGACTGAGTAGCCTTCCCACCGCCGTCTCCTGAAGCACAAAAGGCTCCCAGGTAATCCTCTGAAGTGCAAAGACTCCCAGAGTAACACTGGCATAGGGTCGCGCCCCATCACGTCTAGTCATGATCATAGTCCACAACTCTTGGTATATACTGGACCTGGCATCCTGATGAAAACCCATCATCACAAGTCTCAATCTAACGAAGGTCAGACAGCCTACTGTTCCAAGAAACAATCTAGAACAAAACCCAAATGTTCTAAACCGAACAATATGCCTAATGCCTCTAGATGAGTCCACCCATCGCTGGCACTATCTTAGTCCACTGACTAACTAGGTCAATCCTAGGAAAACACCTAGACTAACCGCAAGTCAACAATCACCGTTGGCCCTACTCAAATCCCATGAGTCACCACAGTTCAACACTAATCAACTAGGATCAATTCTAAACTTAGCAAAAACACGCAATCATCCACGAATTGCTAGATTAATAAAACATGTATCATTGCTTCAAGTTATGTACAATTTCTTGATTACAATCCCTATGTAATACAATTACAGTATTCCGAAAATTCAAAATGTACAATCAATAACTTGAATGATACAACCGAATCTGATGATTTATTACAACTGAAACACTGTTTACAACTACAACAATACAGTATTTAAATCATCGTACTAGTCTTCGTTCCTTGAGCATGAAGCTTCTAATTGACATACGCATCGATACAAGCATACTCCCGTCCAAGTCTCTCTACATGTCCCCCCGCAAAGAACTCCGAAGAAATGGCACGTGTTAGCTACCCAGCTATGCTCTGCGTCAGTACATGTCAATAGACCTCTTATGCTCACGATCTACCGTCAGCTTTCTTCTTGTAACTAAATCAAGCTTTTGAACATGAAGTTTCCCGTACGCGTACCAAAAGCATCGATACACGCACACCGGAAAAACCATGTTCTACATGAGTTTAAATGACAATCTCTCCAACTACGAGTGGAGAATCTCTTCGGACTGGAATCACATGGGTTATTACACACCATTCGTTCCAAAAAGCCCTCAGAGATATCTGATGCGATATTCTCTTTCTTCTCTCCCAGTCTTTTCCTGCTGGAATCCATATGTTCTTCGATCAGCATCCCAATGCATCAAATGATGAACTGTAGTCAGCATATTCATGCTACTACCGGTGTTCTCATCACTGTTGCCTTCTTTATAGCGAAGACTTATGCCGCAAACCTTGGCAATGAAGAACCAAATAATCCTTAGGTGTCACCGATCCTACAAGGATAATTCAAAGTCTCAGTACTACATCCCAAGTCTCTTGCATGTATATGCTCTGATACCAATGAATGTAGCGACCCAGCCCGGATCCACTACCTAATCAGAGTTTAGGAGAATAATTAAACATGCATTAAATAAATTGCTGCGGAAGATTTAAATTAAAACAGACCGGCAGAATACAACCGGATAAATAAATTCGATTATACAACCCAATCGAAATAAATAACCCTAAAGGCAAAACCTTCAGCTAAATCCTGCTGTCTTCACTGGTCACTAGCTACTCCAAGCTCCTGGTGCCCAACCATGCACCTACAACTGCCCCGTCGAATGGGGTGTCAAGACATACAGAAACACTGGACGTGAGTTCTAAGCTCAATACGAAAGCAATTATATATATTTTATATGCAACACATAAGTGACTTCAAAAATCAGGGTTAAATAACTTTCTCTGGGCGCCTGGAATACACAGTACCGGGCTAGAGAGCGACTCCGCGTGGTACTCGTATATTCCCAAGACACGAATCCTCAGGAAGAATCGCCTCGACTGATGGAAACTATCATGACTCACATCATCCCGATGCAGTCTCCGTAAAAACATATGCATGTGCTAAAGCCGTAAAACATGGTAAAACATATAGCACATACTCATGCAACACATATAATATATATCATGCTGGCCATCTCAGTCAGTACTTATGTACCTTACTACAGGCAAATCCTAGCAGTCCCACTCTAGGTTCCAAGCCTATCATCAACTCTACAATGCAAATATCCATGCATCATTCAATAAGCTCTAAAAGTCTTAACTAAGCTATTGAATACTCCTAAATAATTTAAGGAGACCATAGCTATACCTGCGTCCGTCGTCAGCCCACTGATGGCGACTATCCCGCAACTAGGGGCACACCCCTGCTGCAGCTCCACAGCTTTGAGCACTGCCCCGCTACTATGTCAAACACTGTCTGACTATACTAAAATATATTTCCTACTCCAACTCTAAAATAAGAGTACCCAAAGCCCAAAATAGAGCTACTAGGGCGAAGGAATTCAAAATTGGCAGGAAATGAGGAGCTCGGACCCTATATTTATAGACGTCGATCGGAAGTTCCGTTCCTTGATCGGACGTTCCGTTCCGGCAGATCGGAAGCTTTGTTCCTCGATCGACGCTCCATTCGCCACGTGTCAATTTGGTCCACATGCAACCACACACCTGTCACTGACAGCCATCGGAAGATCCGTTCTTGATCGAACGTTCCGATCGTCGATCAACGCTCCGATCCTAGATCGTTGCTTCCGATCCCACTCGAGTCTTGGAACCCTCTAAACCAATTTCGAGTGTCCTGGATCCATTTTTGGGCTCCGTTAATCATCCTAGAATTTCCTTAATCATGTTTTACTTAACCCAAACATGATTACATGATTAATTACTCATTAATCGTTAATCACGGATACGGGTCACTACACCACTTCACTAAAAACAAGTTCAAAGCAACTCTCAATCATCAATGATACACCTTCAGTCGAATGCTAAAGTGTGTGTGTGTCATGTTTTCGCAGTTACATGCAACTTCAAAAGACAAAGCTTCAAAACTGTTCGCCGACCTATAACAATTCAGTGTAAGCCTCACAATAAAAGAACTCTCCTCTCAACAATCCTCCAACACAACACAACTTTCTTAAGAATAATTACGCACCGTTGGATTTTGCACCCAACATTTTAAAAGTCCCAATAATTACCCGCATACTTAGCTATAACTAGATAGGATTCGTATTTCAATCCCCTCGTCTATAGCCCAGATGGAACTACAATCCCATTAGGTCCGCAAACTTAGCTATGAAATAATGAATAGAATTTAATTCACATTCCAAGCCCGGATGGAATCAAAATATATATTTTTTTTTTCTCAAAAGATTAACCCGATGTAATCCGCATACTTAGCCACAAACAAGATGAATAGAATTTCAAACATATCGCTCGCAACCCGGATGGAATTAATTGGTTTCCAAAAATTAATTTTCTTCTTAAAAACCAAAAATTTTAGGTGCGCCAAAGAAAGTATATACCACATCAAAGAAATCATCAAAATTCAAGAACTATCATGTTTCACAAACACCTATTGTCGTGCAATGGTTCAACAGACCTCCACAATATCTAATATATCGCTACACTTTACTGGTTCAACATACGTGCTTGGAATATTCAACAAACAACCTACGGTTTCTCAAATCCAATCAAGAGTTAAAATTTTTCAAAAATTTCATTTTTTTTCAACTATCTCATCATAGGCTAAAAATCATCATCCTACTTATGCATACGACACAAATGAATAACGACACAACAAATCGTCAAACTCAATACAATAACAAAACAAAACAAATGCAATAATATGAATACATCCCCCCACACTTAAATGAAGCATTTCCCTAAATGCGTCAAAACACAAAACACAAACAAACAACTCAACACAATGCAATGCAAAAAATGTAAAACGAAACTCCCCTGGTTTAAGTGTTGGCACTGTCCTCTTCAACATCTAACAGCATCACGGAAGAATCATATTGGAACTTTGTCTGCGGAGGTGGCGGCATTCGGGAAACTAAAAACAACAAAAATAGAAAGCCAAAAACAAAATGAAAGAGAAAAACTAACAAAAAGAAAAGAACACTGGGTTGCCTCCCAGTCAGCGCTAAATTTACAGTCAGTCTATAGCTCGACTGCATACTTATTTTCTTCATGGTGGTTCAAATCTAGTTTTCTTAACAACCTTCACCCACTTGCGCAGTTTTTCAGTAATGTCTGTTCTTTGCTTCCTCTGCTTTGATTTCTGGGAGATTACTTTTGATCGATCCGAAGGCAGTTTCGGTTCAACTTTAGATGCCTGCAAATCAGAAGGAAAATTTTTAGCATTAGAATTCTCAGCAGGTCGTACAACAATCTCCTTAACTTTATCCTCATTGAAAAACTTCTTGTGTTCTTGCGACAAGTGATTCATGACATCAAGATTATTAACAACACTTTCACAATCAGGAATTTGTTGGGTATCAAAAATATGAAACTTAACAATCTCCATATCAAACTCCATAGTAAGAGTACCATTATTCACATCTATAACAGACTTTGACGTTTTCAAAAATGGTCTTCCTAGAAAAATTGGACTATTCAAATCATTATTTTCATATCAAGCACATAGAAATCAGCAGGAAAAACCAAATTACCAACTTGCACAAGAACATCTTCTAACAGACCCCTAGGATAAATAGTAGATTTATCAGCCATTTGAACAACAATTGCAGTTTCAGTCAAAGGCCCAAGATTTAAGGAAGCATAAATAGAGTATGACATGACATTAATAGATGCTCCTAAATCTAGCATGGCCGTATCAAGCTGACTATCTCCTATTTTACATGGAATCGAGAACATACCTGGGTCCTTGCATTTTGTAGGTACCTTTCTTTGAATGATGGCAGAGACCTGTTCTCCAAATTCAACTCTCTTACAACCCTTCAACTTTTGTTTTCTCTTCACAGTACACAACTCTTTTAAAAATTTAGCATAGTGAGGTACTTGTTTGATAGCATCTAACAAATGAATATTTACCTCATATCTACGAAACACAAACACTTCATACAACCCCTTAATTCCATCATCTTTCCTAGACTCTTTCAATGCTAAGGAAAAAGGGGCTACAGGTTTATACTCGGAAAAAGGAGGGAACTTACCTCTAGGTGCTTCCTGAATTGTGTCGTCCTCCTCTACCTTGGATTCCTGCTCATCTTTGTTCTGTACTGGTTCTTTCACCACTTTTTCATTAACCTTCAAATCCTTTCCACCCCTCAAGGTAATCGCACTCACATTCTCCCTCGGGTTCACCACAGCCTGTGATGGTAAGCTGTTCGAATTCAGTGCCTCCAACCTGTTCACTGCGGTTGCCAACTGCCCCATTTGAGTGTTCAACTGTTGGATACTTGTTCGAGTTTCCTGTTGAAAAGCGGCAGTATTAGTAGCAAGATCCTTAACAATGTTTTCTAGAAACTCACCAGGTGTGGGGACTTGAGGATGCTGTTGCTGTTGAGGATACGGTGGCCTATATGCTTGATTGTGCGGTGGTGCTTGAGTTGCTTGTGGGTTCCCATATCTCAAGTTTGGATGATCCTTCCAACCAGGATTGTATGTGTTGGAGTATGGATCATACTTACGTTGTGGCGGTCCGGGAAATCCTCCTGCTGCATTGACTTGCTCAGCCGATCCCTCTTGAAGTGTGGGACAAATGTCAGTCGCATGTCCCCTTGCAGTGAAAATTCCACAAACCTTTATATTTTGTCCATTCCCTACAGCCATTTGACGCACAAGAGACGTCAGATCAATCAGTTGTTGTCCAAGGGAAGAAACATTTACCTCATTATTCTTTCTTGGCGCAGGATCACTTCTGTTGGTGCCAAATTGCTGAGAATTGGCAGCCATACTCTCGATTAGATTCCTTGCTTGTACTGGAGTTTTATCGACGAAAACTCCACCACTGGCCGCATCCACCATGCTCCTGTCATGAGACAACAACCCTTCATAGCAGTATTGAATTAATAAATGTTCAATTATCTGGTGTTGCGAGCAGCTGGCGCATAGTTTCTTGAAACGCTCCCAATACTCATGCAGTGACTCTCCCATCTGTTGCTTGATGCCATAAATTTCCTTTCTGATGTTTGCCGCTCTTGAAGCTGGAAAATATTTCTCTAAGAAAATTCTCTTCAGTGCCGTCCAAGTGGTGATGGATCCAGAAGGTAGGTAGTATAGCCAATCCTTTACAGCGCTTTTCAAAGAGAAAGGAAAGGCTCTGAGTTGGATCTGCTCCTCTGTCACTCCATGTGGTTTCATGATGGTGCATACGATATGGAATTCCATCAAGTGCTTGTGCGGATCCTCACCTGCAAGACCATGAAAAGAAGCAATAGATGTATCAGTCCAGATTTTAATTCAAAATTAGCATTATTTTCTAGAGTAGGAAAAGTAATGCATAAAGGCTGCTAAGTGAGATCAGGAGTGCCAAGTTGTCTCAAACTCAAGTTCACATTCGCCGCCATATCTTCCTCAGAAATTTCAGTCTTAATTTCGTCCTCTTCTTGCCTCCTACGAGCTTTTCTCCATCGCTTAAGCAAGGTTCTTTCTATCTCTGGGTCGTATGTAAATTCTTCTTCTTCAGAATATTCACCTGAAAGCATGAACAAACCAGAGTAGCACTACGAGGAATAATAAAATAAAATAAAATAAACTAAGAACACAATAAATTAACACTGATCCCGGCAACGACGCCAAAATTTGGTAGCTCTTAATCGTGTCACGCTCAAATTACCCGACTCACTCAGATAAACAAATAATGCAGTAGTGTGAGTAGGCATCGTTTCCACGAGAAAAGGTAAATTTAATGCGTTCTAAATAAATAAAATGGGGGTTTTGAGGTTGAGATTAACTACTGGAAATTTTAAACAATTAAAATTCACTAACATGCAAGATTGAATAATAAACTTGGAGAAATCAATAAGAGACAAGACTTGGTATCGGTCGACTACACCCTTGATATTCATTCATTCAATCATCGACTCTCTAAAAATAATTGATCTTATTAAATATTCGTCATTGAAAATTCAATTCCTGTTTCACCATAATTTTAGTTAATTAGAAAACAGCATTCTAAATTAACCCTTACCAATGAATTAACCCGATAACAACAATCTAGATTTAAATCCACGATAGCATTTAAACTAATAAAACTGACGAACCTAGACAACACAAACACCAGCGGTTGTATTTAGCCTAGTTAATAATTGATCCTACGAAATAATAAATTCAACAGCAGAAATTATCACACGTAGTTGCTTCGCAAATTAGTTTATTCAAACAATTACGGATTTGAATTCTAATTTGGCTATCGCTCGCAATACAAAATCCTAAGATGAACAATCCTAAAATCTCGCATACAAACATGAAATAAAACAGATCAAAAATTGATACTTAATAAAAATTAAACACTACGAATCAAATCTCATGAATAAAATATATCAAGGTTTCGTCTCCCTCAACCAAGTATTAAAAGGTTTAGCTACAACGATTCATCACCAAATTCATAAAAATTCAAAGAAAAGAAGAAAACTAGAGATAGAAATTCAAGAATAAAACCTAGCCTCCAAAGAAGAGTCTTGAAATCTGATGATTCCCCTTTAAAAACAGAATTAAGAGTCTAATAAAGCCTAGAGTCCAAAATAACAAAATTACCAAAATTAATATTTTTTCCCGAAAGACGAGCGCGCTCGATCGCATAAGTACGCACGATCGAGCGCGCTAAAAACATGAGATCCACTGCCCAAAATTCCTTGAGCGCGCTTGATCCTATCAGTTCGTCCGATCGAGCGCGCTATTTTACGCCAACTTTTTGTCTTCATACTTCAACTTCTGCGCTCGATCTCATCAATTCATCCGCTCGAGCGCATGGAAAAAATGGCCAACACTATCCTCTTGTTTTTCAACTTAAAATCTCCTAAACATTAAACTCGGGAGTATGTTATGAAAATAAATGCATGCAAAAGACAAAACTAAGATAAAACATGAACAAACACAAATAAATGCATGCAAACTACTAACAAAATAACATCAAAATATGCAAACAAAACACGACTATCAATACCTTCTTAACAGATATCTTTTTATGTCTGTATCATATCTAATACAGCATATTCTTGAATCTGTCAAAATCTAATACAATCAAAATCGCAAAATCATGACGATTTAAGTAGTTTCGAACTAAAATCTTTCGAAAAGTTGATCTGTTTTGCGCAACTGCAAGGAATATCTTGAGCAGTTGGGAACTGCAAAGGGTATGTTCTATATTGAAATAAACATGTCACTTAATACAACTTCTTGGGATGTGGATCTCACATTTGCAATGATTTGCAGGTGATGACAAGAAGTCGCAGGCTTAGAATGGGTGAGACCCAGCTGAGGCTCGGGAATGGTTCCAGAGTTGAAGCTACGGCCATTGGAGATGTTTGTTTGACTTTGCAGAACGGTTTTAAATTATTGTTAAGAGATGTTTTATTTGTGCCAGATTTAATTAAAAACATTATTTCTATTTCTATGCTTGATAGAGATGGTTATTCTTGCAATTTTGTGAATGGGATTTGCAATATTTACAAGAATGAATGTTTAATTGGAAATGGACAACTTGAAAACGATCTATACAACTTAAAACTAAAAGACGTTCCAGTGAATTATGTTGATAAACCGGCGACAACAAACAAAAGGAAAATCGATAGTCAAACAAACCTTCTAGGCTAGGTCATATTTCCTCAAGGATGAACAAGCTAGTGGGAGAGGGCATGTTTGATATGTCTGATATTAATTCTCTACCTACTTGTGAATCCTGCCTAAAAGGAAAAATGACTAAATCTCCTTTTAAGGGGAAACCTGAGCGTAGTCAGAATCTGTTGGATTTGATCCATACAGATGTTTGTGGTCCATTTAGAGTAGGGACTCAACATGGCCACACCTACTTCATTACCTTTACTGATGATTATTCAAGGTATGGGTATTTATATTTAATGAAATATAAGTCTGAAGCATTTGAAAAGTTCAAAGAATTCAGGGCTGAAGTAGAAAACAAGCTAGGTAAAAGTATTAAAGCACTTCGATCGGATCGAGGCGGAGAATACTTGAGTACCGAGTTTTTGGACTATCTGAAAGAGAATGGGATTCTCTCTCAGTGGACTCCTCCTATGACACCACAGCTTAATGGTGTATCGGAGCGTCGTAATCGAACTTTGTTGGACATGGTTCGATCTATGATGAGCTTCACTGAGCTTCCACCTTCGTTTTGGGCTATGCGCTTGAAACGGCGGTATTGTTGTTGAACAACGTCCACACTAAAGCAGTGGACAAAACACCATACGAGTTATGGAATGACAAAGCTCCTAAGTATTCGTACTTGAGGATTTGGGGATGTCCTGCTTACGTGAAGCGGACAGTGGGAGATAAGTTGGATAGTCGATCCAGCTTATGTTATTTTGTATGGTATCCGAAGAATTCAATCGGATATTATTTCTATTATCCTGCTGAAACAAAGGTGTTTGTTTCTAGGAATGCCACCTTCTTGGAGAAGGAGTTCTTATTGGATAAGAAAGGCGAGATGATGGAACTCGAAGAAGTTCGAGAAGAACCCGAAATACAAAATAACGATCCTACACCTCAGGAACCATTGCTGGACACGCCTGCACCTAGAAGATCCGAAAGGACTTCTAGACCTCCAGTTCGATATGGTCTTCTTCTTGAAGGGGATCAAGATGAACCCGACATTGGATGTGATCCAAGAAACTTCAAGGAAGCAATTTCTGATGCGGATTCGAATTTATGGCTTGAAGCTATGCAGTCAGAATTGGATTCGATGCATACAAACCAAGTTTGGTCTTTAGTAGATCCTCCCGATGGAATTGTTCCAATAGGGTGTAAATGGATCTACAAGAGAAAGCTTGGGCCTGATGGTAAGGTATTGACCTACAAGGCGCGATTGGTGGCGAAAGGTTATACTCAAAGGCAAGGAGTTGACTATGATGAAACCTTTTCACCAGTTGCAATGTTCAAGTCCATAAGAATCCTGATTGCCATAGCTGCATGGTATGACTATGAGATATGGCAAATGGATGTGAAGACTGCTTTTCTTAATGGAGACATTAAGGAAGAAATCTATATGAAGTAGCCTGAGGGGTACACATCCATGGGAAGCGAGCATAAGGTATGCAAGCTTCAGAGATCAATTTATGGTCTAAAACAAGCATCAAGAAGTTGGAACCAGAAATTTGATGAAACAATAAAAGATTTTGGTTTCATCAAGAACCCGGAGGAACCTTGCGTGTACAAGAAAGTAGTTAAGGATGCGGTGACATTCTTAGTACTTTATGTTGATGACATCCTACTCATTGGGAATGATGTAGGGATGTTGCAGTCAACAAAGATATGGTTATCAGGTAGATTTTCGATGAAGGATTTGGGAGAGACATCCTACATTCTTGGGATACAGATCTATAGAGATAGGTCTAAGAGAATGATAGGACTCACTCAATCAACCTACATCGATACCATATTGAAACGGTTTTCAATGGATGGGTCCAAAAGAGGACATCTACCCATGTGTCATGGAGTTTCTCTATCCAAGTCTATGTGTCCCAAGACTGATGCAGAGATAGAGAATATGACACATGTACCATATGCGTCAGCTATAGGTAGTATCATGTATGGGATGATATCTACCAGACCGGATGTAGCATTTGCTCTGAGTGTCACGAGCAGATATCAGTATAATCCTGGTCAAATGCATTGGAAAGCCGTGAAGGACATTCTTAAGTACTTGCGAAGGACTAAGAATATGTTCATGGTGTATGGAGGACGAGATCTCAAATTGGAAGGCTATACCGACTCTAGCTTCCAAAGTGATGTGGATGACTCGAAGTCAACCTCTGGATTTGTGTTCATGCTCAATGGCGGTGCTGTCTCTTGGAAGAGTTCCAAGCAGGACACCAAAGCGGATTCCACCACTGAGGCTGAATACATTGCAGCATCAGCTGCTGCTAAAGAGGCCGTTTGGATGAGGAAGTTCGTCCAAGAGTTGGGCGTTATTCCTGAATTTGTTGGTCCAGTCCCGGTGTACTGTGACAACACGGGTGCCGTTGCTCAAGCAAAGGAACCAAGGTCTCATCAAAGATCCAAACACGTACTGAGGAAATACCACATAATCCGGGAGATTGTGGAAAGAGGAGACATCATTGTCGAACGAGTGGCCTCTGCAGACAATATCGCTGATCCGCTTACTAAGCCCTTGCCAGGACCATTGTTTGACAAACATCGCGAAGCAATGGGTCTACGTAGTATGACTAGTTGGCTATAGGCAAGTGGGAGATTGTAAGAGTGGGGTGCCCAGTGAGCCAACTGTGTGGCTATGGGCTTTGATGACTCTTTGTATAAACAATCTTTTGTTTAATATTATTTACACTTTTATGGCAATGACTTTATATTACTTCATATTGTTATATTGTGATATACTATTGTTGTTTTGATAAAGACCTTGAATATACTATAGTGTATGTAAGATGTGGTAGAACATGGAGATGTCTATCATGAAATACATCTTATAGTCACTGTATATTCTAAAAACCGTTCCTAGTCGATTGAGCCGTCCGATAATAAGGATAAGGATCGCTCGAGTTTGAGACTAGCATTTGCGATGCGGAGTACCACGTTTCATTGGTAGGGAACATGGAGATGTTCGAAGCATGCAAATGGATATTCATAGGATGAATAATCGAACTACCCTATCCGGACTTTCCAAGTGGTTATCACTTATCGAGTGGATAAAGTCCGCGGTTTTGGTTGTACACCATTAGTCCTTACGACTTGAAACATCATGGAGACTCTATATGCTAGTGCTGTGCTTTGACTCGTTTACCGACTCTATGGGGGTCATCAGGTGTCGAGATTGGGTACAGTTACGACACATATAGGAGTCAATGCATTGTTGTCAAGGATTCACCACATACTTGCGAGTGTGGATATCCTATGCAATCTGAGGAGATATTAGTGTGACAAATCTCTGGCCAGAGTACTTGATGTGATTTAAGAAATGGTTTCTTAGTAGCACATGCGATGTCACTAATTTGATCTTCAAGATGTATTGCATAGTTATCGAATCTTGAGCGACTCTCGATATACCAATGGTTGTTGATTCGATCGGGATATATGGATGAAGGGACCGTATTGTACGCTAACCAAAATCTACTGGTTCTTGTAGGCACTATCAGTGATACCTAGGGAATCATGGGGCGATGTTGCTAGGCGCTTTACCATGATTCGTTGGGCAAGTCGGAAAGTGTTGTTCCGAGTCACAAGGAGTTGTGAGCCCACGGCTAGCTGTATCCCTGAACCATTGAGGGTCACACAGTGTAATGGAGTTTTAATCCCCGTTGAGATAGTTAAATTTAATGAACTAAGGAGTTGGACTTCTTAAATAAGAGTAAGGGAGTAGGATTTCCTAAAATGACATAGGGATGGACATTTTAGGAAACCAATGAATTCGGATTCAGGAAAATTTATTTTGACTTTAAAATGTGCAGAAATGGTTTCTGTGCACATTGGTAAAATCGGTTTATCAATCGGAGTCACGATGAATTTTATATTAATTTCTGAAAAACCGGGCTTTGCTTGTCGGGCCTCAACTTATGACTAATGGGCCCTAAGGTGTTAGTGGCCTGCATTATAAATAAGTTATTGCAGTACAGAAATTAGACACAACAGCTCATAATTTTTGAGACAGAAAATCGAAACCCTCCTCTCTCTCAAAAGTTTTCGGCCGTCCCTCCCTGTTCTCTGCCCGAGAAATTTCGGTCTGTGATTTTGAATCGCAGTCAGGAATAACGAATCAGATTCGTTTAATCTCTTCGCAGAAAAACTTCTGATAGATTTTCTAGTGCAATCTATCAGAGGGATTTAAACCCCATTCGTGATTGAAGGAGTTCATCAGTTCCTGGGAGATACAAGAAGCGCAGAGAAATCTGTGTGGTGTCCACGGGTATCAATCGTGATTGATCTGACCGCCAGTTTTTTCCAACAGTTTTCAGCTTTTACGTAACTAATCTGTTACATAAACCACTTGGGTTCTTCTTTTCTGCTTCTTTTACTGGAAATTTATTATTGGAAATTTCAATTCTGTTGTCTCTGCTTTCAGTTTCTTTTGTCACTACTACTTTCCCAATACTTCATACATGTAATTCATACATGTTTAAACAACTGAAGGAATATAAATTCAGTCGTAATATGCCTTTTTCAGAATTTGATATTTCATATCTAGAATATCTGGCATAATCAAACGATTATTCACTTCAAAACTCATCTGTTCTGATCTACTATCTTATCTTATATCCCAATTTAGCATTCTCAATCAAATTGTTAACTGCTTGATCTAATATCAATGTTGCTTAATCTTTCCAACTAATCTAACTTAGCTTGGAATGCAACAAGTATGATTGTTTGAGTATCTGTCTAGAAACTCAAGTACAAAATTTACAGATCGTACTCACTTGATCAAGCATTCATCTAGTTTCTTCTTTCTCTTTCCCAAGTGAATGATAAATCATGCCATCAACCCATAAATCTTGCTGATACTCTGAATCTGAGTGTCTATCAGTTACGAGTCAAATACTTCAAGATATACTGAATATACACATCAAATAATCAATGACTCTTGAATTTCAAATCAATGAAACTCGCTCAAATAAATGTTAGTCAAAATCAAATATTCTGAATGACAGCAAGTGAATCAAATAAGATTCTAGCAAAGAAATAAGAGTCTATCAAAATTGATCGAGGTCAAACAAAACCTCATAATCGATAGCAAGAGATTCAAGAATCGTGATTTTTATGACGTAATAGCTTCAACAAAATTGAAGAAAAGCTCAACTGTAGCTGATTTTTCTTATTCTCGATTGATATGAGTTTATCTAGAAATTTCTGAATGACAATAGTTGAATATCATCTTTTCGACTTAATGCATTGTCGTCGAAATAATAGCCATTTTGGTACTAGGATATTTCTTCTCTAGGCAATATGTTATCTGTTTCTGGAGTTCTTCAGTTCAAGTAGTGTTTTTCTATACGAGTTGTCATAAGACCTTCGTACTAGTCACCACTCAATATAAAACTCCTTTCATTTTGTAGAAAGATCGGAATATTTCATCTGAATAATTTTTGTATAGTCTAACCACTGATATATCTGTCAATTCTAGGTTAGTTCTATACTAATTCGGTACATCGACTACCATTCTTCCGATGTTCTTCTACTTTTATCTTGTTATAACCAGTACTGACTGAAACACATATCAAATAGATCTCTAATCATTTATATTACTGATCTAACGTAATCATTTCCCAAATTCAATACACTATTAACTGATACTCAATTATTGCATTAATATTTATAATGCATTCTAGCTTAAGATCCCAAAGTTATATATCATAGTCAATCTTATTTCCTCAAATCTGTATTTCACCTTCTCTATCTAATCATTCAAATGATTTCCATATACTCAAAGGAAAAAAAATATAGCAAATACAATTACTAGAGGCTCAAAATTGTAGCATAACAAATCACTTATCTATGAATGTATGAAATACAATCACTACATAAGAAGGTTAAATAAAATTAACTTACTTACCTGAAATATTATTATATGATACAACATGAGCCCCAATCTTCTGTACTCACTTATTGCCTATGAGATTATCTGCCCTTCGAATTTCCTCTTGATCTATATCAGCTAGGGGAGCTATTCTCATATTTTTTCATCTGCTGGCTTTTAAGCTGAATCGATCTTTGCTGCTGTTGTCACTATCTCTTCCTTCATAGCTATACTGCTATGAAATCTGTAGTGAAGTTGATGATCATAGTTGTCGCAACTAAGGAGGCGTGAAAAAAATTCAACTCTGCCTCATACTACCTGTAGTAACCCAGATACCATTTTAAGATAATAATATGTTAAACATGATTAAGGGTTGGTATTTAACCAATTTCGGAGTGTTATTGGACTTCAGAAGTAAAATTTGGGCTTTTTCATTTTGGGCCGGATAGTAAGTTCCGATCCCGGATAGTAAGCTCCGATCCCGGATAGTAAGTTCCGATCGGAACGGAAGCTCCGATCCTGGAACGGAAGTTCCGATCCCCAGCTGTCAAAAATGATCGATGACTCAGTCGCGAGTTTTGACAAGTGTCGGTCATAGAGCAGATCGGAAGCTCCGATCGTAGATCGGAAGTTCCGATCCTGGCGTGGCAGACATGCACGCAATGAGCTGGATCGGAAGCTCCGATCCCGAAATCGGAAGTTCCGATCCTGGCCGAGAAATTTGGCTATAAATAGGGCCGTTCAGAGTTCATTTTCAATTACGAATTCCCGAGTTTCCTTCTTTAGTTATATAGTGTGAGTTATACACTTGAGGGCCCTATCGGTTATAATAGAGGTTCTGGAATAACCAAGGTGTGGTTATAGTCATCTGGGACTAGCGACTTCAAAGGGCCATCGACGGACGAAGGTATGGTCCGGGAATCTATTTAATTTTTGGGAGTACTTATTAGCTTAGTTAAGGCTTATAGAATTTATGTAGTGATACGGTGAACTTTTGAATATAGGCTTGGAACCTAGGATCCTTTTATACTTGAACTAGCCTAGAGGTACGTACACATTGACTGAGATTGCCAGCGAGTATACATGTTTATATGTTGCATTTATTTGACATTATTATATGACATGATGTATGATTTACCGTTTTTTTTATACTCATATGTCATGTGCATATACACGTTGAGCCTATTCCTTGTTATACCTGATTATAGAGCCGCTCATCTCTATACTCGATAGTCTGTCACTGAGAGTACCGCGACGGCGGGGGCATTTATGTCTGTCTACTCTGGTGTACTAGACGAGTGTGGTTGCACCCAGAGGTTGATCCGTGCGGTGGCAGCACTCATATGGCGCCGGTATTGAGCATGACTTTTCAGATGACCCTGTACCAGTCATCATGTTGCATGCATTATATACATATGTTTACTCATGTCTATGTACTGGGCGTAGCGCTCACGTCCTAGTTGTTATCTTGGACACCCTATTCCATGGGGCAGGTCGCAGGATGGACGGAGCTGGTAGTTCAAGGCAGGACTAGGGAGCAGGAGCTTTGAAAGTTTTTATACAGCACGATTTATTAGCTGTATAATGTTTACTTTTAAGAATTTCGATATGGTTGTATCAGTACAGATTTAAGCCTGGATTATATTACTAAGCTGATATGTAAATTATGGATTATGTTTCCGCACGTTTTTACTCTGTTAAGTATTTTTCTGTATTAAGTTTAATGCATGCTATTAGTTGCCAGTTAGTAGGTGATTCCATGCAGGGTCACTACATTTTTGGTATCAGAGCACGCATAGATTTTGGGATTAGTACTTGGGATTTAGTTTAGTCTTGAGTAATTCTTGCGCATTTGGGATTTTAATGTGCAATTCTTTTCAGGATATGGCTGACGAGAGTCACGGTAGTGTTGGCCAGGGAGGTGGTCATCATCATCGTCGCCATCATCATCAGGATGATCAACATCATCATCATGAGGGTAGACGTCGCTACTCTATCAATAAGTTTATGCAGGTAGGACCGAAACCCTTAGTGGGAGGCGAGAATCCTGAACAAGCTAGAAGCTGGATGTCTAAACTTGAGAGCACGTTCCGAGCTTTTGAGTGTACTGAGGAGCAGAAACTGGATGTTCTAGAATTCGTTCTAGAGGATAGAGCACGTTTTTGGTGGGATGCCAAGGTTTCTCAGGCACGTACTGAGAGAGGACAGGTGACTTGGGGGGATTTCTGTCGGGAGTTTCAGAAATTATATTTTCCTCCGGCTGTTCGCCAAGCACGATCTATGGAGTTGCTTACTTTGAGGCAAGGATCAATGACTATTGATCAGTATCAACAGCGATTTCTTGATCTGCTACCTTTCAGTCCTCATATCAATGAGAGTGATGCGTCGAAATATGATATCTTTCTGCAAGGCCTGAACCAAGATATCTACTCTCAGGTTGTCGTCTGTGATGACCCGGTATCTTATGAGACTTTGGTAAACCGTTGCCGTCTTGTGGAGACCAGCAACAGGCGTGGACAGTTGATGATGCCAGCACAGCCTAGTGGATTTGTTGAGCCTCGAGCTCAATCTGTTGTGCAATCCGGACCTACGTCTTCTTCTACTCCTACTACTTCATCTGGATCTCGTGGTTCACGAGGTATGTTCCGTTTTGGGAAGAAGAAGAAGAAGGAGGAGTTTTGTAGCCATTGTGGTGGGAAGCATCCTGCAGCTTCATGTCGGAGAGCTACTGGTGCTTGTTATATTTGCGGTCAGCAGGGACATCTGCGGAGAGATTGTCCTCAGCGCATGGGTTCTGCTAGTGGATCGGGATCCCAGGTTGGATCTCAGGCTTCTACTTTTCCACGTCAGCAGCCAGCACCACAGAGTTCTTCTGGTTATCGTCCCCAGACTCAAGGGCAAGTGTTTGCTCTGTCTCAGGAGCAGGCTACTGAGGGAAGCGATCGCATGTTGGCAGGTAACTTCTTGTTATGTGGTATTCCTGCACTTGTATTAATTGATACTGGAGCATCGCATTCCTTTATTTCTAGTCGCTTCGTTAAAAGACATAGATTACCTTATGTATCATTAGATATGGATTTAGTTGTATCTACTCCGTTGGAGCAGAAGGTAGTAACTAAGCGTCTAGTGATGGGTTGCCTTCTGGAGTGTGAGGGTAATGTGTTATCGGCTAATTTGATGATATTAGCGATGATGGATTTTGACTGTATCTTGGGAATAGATATGCTGACTTTGTATCACGCTACTGTGGATTGTTATCAGCGTCTGGTACAGTTTCATCCCGTTGAGGGTGATAGTTGGTACTTTTATGGTGAGGGTGCGCGACCTCCGATGCCACTTGTTTCGGCTCTGAAGGCATGTCATGTCTTGGAGTCAGGTGGGGAGGGCTACCTCATCTATGCAGTTGATATGTCCATGAGTAGTACGGGTATTGATCAGCTACCGGTTGTTTGCGAGTTTCCTGACGTATTCCCTGATGAGATTCCTGGTTTTCCTCCGGTTCGAGAGGTTGAATTTGGTATTGATCTAGTACCAGGAACTACGCCTATATCCCGAGCACCTTATCGTCTGGCACCGTCAGAGATGAGGGAATTGAAACAGCAGTTGCAAGATCTTCTTGATAAGGGATATATTCGTCCGAGTGTTTCTCCGTGGGGAGCACCTGTTTTGTTTGTCAAGAAAAAAGATGGATCGATGCGATTATGTATTGATTACAGGCAGTTGAATCGTGTCACCATCAAGAATAAGTATCCTTTGCCGCGGATTGATGATCTGTTTGATCAACTACAGGGTACTTCTGTTTATTCGAAGATAGATCTGAGATCTGGATACCATCAGATGCGGGTACGAGACTCAGATATATCTACGACTGCTTTCAGGACCAGATACGGGCATTATGAGTTTCTGGTGATGCCATTCGGTTTGACGAATGCACCGGCAGTCTTTATGAATCTAATGAATCAGGTATTTCGAGATTGTCTGGATAGATTTGTCATCGTTTTCATAGATGATATTCTTGTCTATTCTCATAATAAGGATGAGCATGCACAACATTTGAGAATTGTTCTACAGACGTTACGAGATAAGCAGCTATATGCGAAATTAAGCAAGTGTGAATTCTGGCTTGATCGGGTAGTATTTCTCGGTCATGTGATTTCTAATGAAGGGATATCTGTTGATCCTAGTAAGATAGAGGCAGTGCTGAACTGGTCTCGACCGACGACGGTTGCTGAGATTCGTAGTTTCTTGGGTCTAGCGGGATATTACCGTCGGTTCATCGAGAATTTTTCACAGTTGGCCAGGCCTTTGACTCAGCTTACACGGAAAGATGTTGCCTTCATTTGGTCCTCGGATTGTGAGGAGTCATTTCACGAGCTGCGTAGACGTCTTACTACTGCACCTGTGCTAGCTCTACCTTCTGGATCAGGAGGATATGTTGTCTATACTGATGCCTCTGGGCAGGGGTTAGGATGTGTTTTGACACAGCATGGACATGTTATTGCCTATGCTTCTCGACAGTTGAAGTTGCATGAGAGTAATTATCCAGTGCATGATCTCGAGTTAGCCGCCATTGTATTTGCGCTCAAGATTTGGAGACATTATCTTTATGGCGAGAAATTTGAGATATTTACGGATCACAAGAGTTTGAAGTATTTATTCACTCAGGAAGAGTTGAATATGCGACAGAGACGCTGGATGGATCTCCTGAAGGATTATGATTGTGAAATCAAATATCATCCAGGTTCTGCTAAACTTACTGCTGATGCCTTGAGTCGACAGGTGAGACTGTCTGCACTTCAGACTAATGAAATATCTCATATGATTCAAGAGTGCTGTTCATTGAGTTTTACGCTCAAGCACAAGAAAGGAAGGAATGGGATTCGTTTGTATACTATTCTATCTGAGCCAGCATTGTATTCTCGGATCAGAGATGCTCAGATATCTGATGTTAAGACTCAACGATTGGCACGTCTAGCCAATGGAGTTAATACATCTGGATTCCATTTTCAGGCAGATGGTTTATTGTGCCAATCCAATAGAGTGGTTGTACCTAATGTTGCGGAGCTCAGGAATGATATTCTATCTCAAGCTCACAGGAGTCGATTATCAGTTCATCCTGGAAGTATGAAAATGTATAAGGACTTGCGAACTAGATTCTGGTGGAAGGGGATGAAGCGAAGTGTGTATCAATTTATTTCGAGATGTTTGGTTTGTCAACAGGTCAAGGCTGAACATCGACGACCAGGTGGATTACTGCAGAATCTTGAGATTCCCGAATGGAAGTGGGAGCACGTGACTATGGATTTTGTTACCCACTTGCCTATGACTTCACGTCAGTGTGATGCTATCTGGGTTGTCGTTGACCGTTTGACAAAATCAGCACATTTCATTCCTTATAACCGGGAGTATTCTTATGATCGCATGGCACGCTTATATATCCAGGAGATTGTGCGATTACATGGGATTCCAGTAAGTATCGTCAGTGATAGAGACCCACGATTTACCTCACGTTTTTGGGGTAGTTTTCAGGAGGCGTTGGGTACCACTCTAAGTTTGAGCACTGCGTATCATCCGGAGACTGATGGGCAGTCAGAGCGCACTATTCGTACGCTGGAGGATATGCTACGTTCTTCTGTCATGGATTTTGGCTTATCTTGGCAGGATCAGTTACCTTTGATTGAATTTGCCTACAATAACAGTTATCATCGTAGTATTGATATGGCACCTTTCGAGGCATTGTATGGTCGACGGTGTCGTACTCCGTTATTCTGGGATGAAGTCGGGGAACGGCAAGTCGAGGGTCCTGAATTGGTGCAGCAGATTGTAGACAAGGTAGATTTGATCAAGCATAGGATCAAAGTTGCTCAAGATAGACAAGCCAGTTATGCGAATATTCACCGCAGGCCACTTCAGTTTGAGCCTGGTGAATATGTTTTTCTGCGAGTATCACCTTTCAGGAAGGTGATGAGATTTGGTGTGAAAGGCAAGTTGTCTCCTCGTTACATTGGGCCTTTCCAGATACTGGAGAAGATCGGAGATGTTGCTTATCGTTTGGCTTTACCGCCATCTCTTTCCAGTATACACAATGTTTTTCATGTGTCGTTGCTTCGACAGTACATAGCTGATGAATCTCATGTGATTCAATCTACTGATATTCAGCTAGAGCCAGATCTGTCTTTTTTTGAACGACCAATCTGTATCCTAGACAGGAAGGAGAAAGTTCTTCGGAACAAGACTATACTACTTGTGATGGTACAGTGGAAGCGCCGAGGCGTTGAAGAAGCAACTTGCGAAACTGAGAGTCGTATGCGAGCAGAATATCCTGAGTTGTTTGCTTTGTATTTTTGATTACCATATAAGATGTAATTACCGTTGTTGTAATAAGACATGGTTTGATGTTTCATATTGTTATCATGATTTATCTTTAGATGTTATTTCGCGGACGAAATATCTAAAGGTGGGGAGAATGTAGCAACCCAGATACCATTTTAAGATAATAATATGTTAAACATGATTAAGGGTTGGTATTTAACCAATTTCGGAGTGTTATTGGACTTCAGAAGTAAAATTTGGGCTTTTTCATTTTCGGCCGGATAGTAAGTTCCGATCCCGGATAGTAAGCTCCGATCCCGGATAGTAAGTTCCGATCAGAACGGAAGCTCCGATCCTGGAACGGAAGTTCCGATCCCCAGCTGTCAAAAATGATCGATGACTCAGTCGCGAGTTTTGAGAAGTGTCGGTCATAGAGCAGATCGGAAGCTCCGATCGTAGATCGGAAGTTCCGATCCTGGCGTGGCAGACATGCACGCAATGAGCTGGATCGGAAGCTCCGATCCCGAAATCGGAAGTTCCGATCCTAGCCGAGAAATTTGGCTATAAATAGGGCCGTTCAGAGTTCATTTTCAATTACGAATTCCCGAGTTTCCTTCTTCAGTTATATAGTGTGAGTTATACACTTGAGGGCCCTATCGGTTATAATAGAGGTTCTGGAATAACCAAGGTGTGGTTATAGTCATCCGGGACTAGCGACTTCAAAGGGCCATCGACGGACGAAGGTATGGTCCGGGAATCTATTTAATTTTTGGGAGTACTTATTAGCTTAGTTAAGGCTTATAGAATTTATGTAGTGATACGGTGAACTTTTGAATATAGGCTTGGAACCTAGGATCCTTTTATACTTGAACTAGCCTAGAGGTACGTACACATTGACTGAGATTGCCAGCGAGTATACATGTTTATATGTTGCATTTATTTGGCATTATTATATGGCATGATGTATGATTTACCGTTTTTTTTATACTCATATGTCATGTGCATATACACGTTGAGCCTATTCCTTGTTATACCTGATTATAGAGCCGCTCATCTCTATACTCGATAGTCTGTCACTGAGAGTACCGTGACGGCGGGGGCATTTATGTCTGTCTACTCTGGTGTACTAGACGAGTGTGGTTGCACCCAGAGGTTGATCCGTGCGGTGGCAGCACTCATATGGCGCCGGTACTGAGCATGACTTTTCAGATGACCCTGTACCAGTCATCATGTTGCATGCATTATATACATATGTTTACTCATGTCTATGTACTGGGCGTAGCGCTCACGTCCTAGTTGTTATCTTGGACACCCTATTCCATGGGGCAGGTCGCAGGATGGACGGAGCTGGTAGTTCAAGGCAGGACTAGGGAGCAGGAGCTTTGAAAGTTTTTATACAGCACGATTTATTAGCTGTATAATGTTTACTTTTAAGAATTTCGATATGGTTGTATCACTACAGATTTAAGCCTGGATTATATTACTAAGCTGATATGTAAATTATGGATTATGTTTCCGTACGTTTTTACTCTGTTAAGTATTTTTCTGTATTAAGTTTAATGCATGCTATTAGTTGCCAGTTAGTAGGTGATTCCATGCAGGGTCACTACACTACCGGTTCATGGTTTCTTTATTCTGTCACTAGCTTCCATCAACTAATTCAAGTTGTTATGCTTCTGTTTAGCAAATTCTGCTTTTCTATATTCTCTATTACATACAAAAAGAAACAATTATGTTTACTTACCCTCTTAACCAACCTACGGGTTGGGCAACATGGGGTTGCGCCTGAAATGCCATTTTATGCAGCTAGGGCGCTGCCATAGGTAGTTTTCTACCATGTTTCTGCAGCTAGCCTTTGCCCTGTGTAATCTCTTCCAAAGCTTGCTCTTTCCAATCTAAAACATGAACATACATTGTTATCAAGTTCGAAACATGTGCACGAGTTCATATCACAACTATCTAGTGATTCAAATAGAAGACAAGCTAGAATATGAGCAAGTATCCAACAAATGAAACATATATACAAAGTTCTTGTATTTGTTCTAACATGTTTATCCAAGACTCAACATTTAAACAATATATCATCTGCTTAAACCCGAGTCATCACATGCTAAAACTCTCTCTTGAGCTTTCCACGTCAATTCTGACCAGCACCTGCCCCACCTATTGCAATGCACACATATAAACAAAGCAATAGCCGGATAAATCCGGTGAATTTATAATTCTTAGTATGAAAGACATGCATATAAATTATTTAAGCATATGAAATCTATATGCTATAATAATTTTAAATCAAAAACATGTAAATCATAGAAGCATATCATCTTTAGCAATCTCATATCAAGAATATAAACACATTCATATATTGAATGGTATATAATAACAAGCTTTCATTGATAAACATATATTTTAAACCATAGAAATCTCTAGGCTAATGCGCAAATGCAATGCATGTTTGAAGGAATAGGCTATCAAGTCTTATAAGAATAAATCTTGGTTCTTGGGATCTCGAGAAAATAAAATCTTTAACAAACCACCGACTCTCCCAATAGAGGTGGCGTCAAATATTTCAAGTCCCCTGACTTTGGTGCAAATATAGTGAGTCTTCTAGCTCTAGAAGTAAATCTACATTCCGTGCCACTCAACTATAGCTCTCCAAACGTTATTTTGCAATCTAGGCCAATCTGCCCTCTATGCTTTGAAGGTAGGGGTTCAAGATGACTGCAGCATAATCTTGATATATTAAATCATACACATACTGATAAACATCTTGAACACACCATTCAAAAATCATTCAAGGCAATAATAACAAGTACATCACATAAGAGTACTTAAACAAGTAAGTATGTGATTTTAGGAAACTCGAAAACCACCACGTTCTCGAGTTGTTCAACCTGGCGAGGATAATGTCGAATCATACCTTCCAATCTTCGTGTTGACATATTCAAGCTTGCTAGCTTCAACTCATATGGCATCTCGAAACTTCTATTCATTCACGTTTGCTCATTGACGTTGATAGTTGATCAAAGTCTTGATTCAACTTTAATTGTTCAAATGGCTAGAACTCGTCGATTCGAATTTGATAACTTTAATTCCCAACTGAAATGAAGTGTACGATATGCTTAATATCATTCTCAAATCTGATATTTAGTGCTAAGTTCAATCTATAGCTGATATCGGATTAAATTTCAAACCGGCGGCGTAAGAGTTCGAAATCGGTAATTCCGAAAGCGTAAACACCATCTTAACAAACATCTAAACTCATTATCATCACCAATTCAGCAGCTATATTTCGAATTATATAGCCCCCAAAAATCATAATTTCGAAAAATCTTTCAAAAATCGAATACATGTTCAAATGAAAATTTTTCTTGATCCGTCTTAGATATGTTATCGTCGTATATACTAGAACACGTTTATACAATCAAATCTTAATTCTAAAAACATCATAAAATTCAAACATGGTATAACTTCGTAAAACTTACGTCGAAACGTAGCACTCGAAGCCGTGATCGCAAATATACGATCAATTAGAAATTCTACCGGGCGGATCAATTATTATTAGAGTTAAAAGAATAAAAAGTGGCTTGGAAGATTTGCCCTCATCTCTCTCGGTTGCTTCTGACTTTTTGGGCTTAGAATCTGATGCATTCCAATCTTCTTACACGTTTAAAAAGAAATTTGCAAGGTAATTTGCACTTTGGTCCTTGAACTTTGGCCTAATTGCAAATCAGTTCCCGGACAAGCGATTTAATTCAATTTCAATCCTAAATAATTTAAGAATATTAGAATTTAATTCTAAACTCTAAACATTTTCAAATTAAATATTCTCGGATTAAAATTAAATAGATCGGGCATTATCGCATTTTAGTCCTTGAACTTCTCAATATTTGCAATTCAGTACTTCTTCAATTCTATGCCTCAAATTAAATACTTTTCATATTTAAACTCATAATGAAAATCTTAAATCCAAAAAAATTTTCAATTCAAATATTCTAATCTTTTAATTTAAGAATTTCGGATATTAAAATCTTAAAATCCGTAAATCCTCAAATTAAATATTTTCGACCCGAAATTCAAATATCTAATTCCATAAAGTCTCCAATTCATATTTTCTCATATTCGGAATTTAAATCTTAAATCCCGTAATTAATAACTTAATATTTTTGGGCCTTACATATGCTCTGCATCAATGCATGTTGACCGGCTAAATCGGTATGATAAAAAATCAACTAGCAAGCGTACCAGGTCAAATTATAATATAGTGGACAAATGTCTAGATGTCGAACCCACGGAGATTGTATAAATATGAATACCAAAATAGATTTATTCCTATTTAATTTAGACTAATGAATAAAAATGATTCAGATCTTAAACTAATAATTAAAATTGCAAATAAAATTAAATTAACTAAAACGCAGCAGAAAAATTTGGATTTAATTCAAATTTGGGAAAAACTCGATCAAGGATTCACGTAGGTACCAGAAAATTCATGCAACAAGAAGTCGATCTAAGACATCAGACTTAATCTTAATTCACGGGAATTTTCCTAAATTGTTCAAAGGACTATTTCTAGAATAATCAAACCTATTCAAATTTTGACGGATTAATCTTTCGTAATTCTAATCAAATTTGAATGCATGAATAACTGTGAAAATTCAATTTACACCCAAACCGCATAATGAAACCGAATTCTATTTGTAGTCAGTTTTACACTATGTTGAATATCGAAGTGATCAAAATCAAAATCTCCTCTAACACAAGTGTTATAAATATTCACGATTCAACCTACAGTTTCTCATGTCAAGTCAAGAGCAAATTTTTTCAAAAATCAATTTTTTTTCAAATAAAATTCATCCTCATTGGGTATTATGACTCATCCTACTCATGCAAGACAAAACAAAATGACAACAAAAATAGACTACATGCAAACAAACACAAAACATTACTAATGCAACATAAACACAACAAACAATAAAATAAACTAGTCTACCTCCCATACTTATCCAAAGCATTGCCCTCAATGCTTCAGAACAATAAACAAAATGCATACAAACACACAAATGCAAAAACAAACAAAAACACAATGAAAACAACAATAACACTCCTCTGGTTTTCGATTCATCCTCTTCCTTCTTGACAGTATCCGTTGGGTAAGGTAGCATCAGTCTAGAGATATTGGCAGACATGACCAACTGGCATGGGAAAGAAACAAAAATCAAAATAAAAAAAAAACAAAACCAAAAACCAAAAACAAAAGCAAAAGAAATAACACTGGGTTGCCTCCCAGTCAGCGCTAAATTTATAGTCTATAGCCCGACTATACTCCTCTCTTGAGTGGTAACATTCAAGGTGGCTTATCCACCGTCTCTGAAAAACTCAGATCAGTCATGCACTTGCATGCTTTAACTCTATAGAAATTTTGCAATAGACTAATTCCTTCGGAAAGCTGAACCTGCAGACATTCATCACCATAGTCATGAATCACATCGTTAAATTTGACAGCAGAGCAAGATTTTAAAGTTGGGCTCTCAGTAGCCGACTTAAGCATATTAAAAATCACTTGCTCATCATTCATTCTCAACACTAACTCTCCTTTTTCCACATCAATTAAGGCTTTACTAGCAGCAAGAAAAGGACGCCCTAGAATCAACGGAACTTCAAAATCCTCATCCATGTCAAGAATAACAAAATCTACAGGATAAATCAACTTGTCTATCTTGACTAGGACATTCTCTACTATCCTTCTAGGATATTTAATAGATCCATAAGCAAATTTTATAGAGATAGAGACAGGTTCAATATTTTTTATACCTAATTTTTGAGTAAAATAATAAGGCATTAAATTGATGCTCGATCCTAAATCACACAAAACATTAAAAAATGATAAACTTCCAATTTGACAGGGTATAGAAAAACTCCCTGGATCTTGCAGTTTTTGTGGAAGCTTCTTTTTCAGCACTGCCGAGCACTCATCATTAGTGTAACCTGCGTAAGATCGTTCAGTTTCTTTTTGTTCCTTAGTAAATCCTTCAGAAATCTTGCATAATTCGGCATCTGAGCTAATGCATCTGCAAAAGGTATGTTAATATGTAGTTTCTTGAAAATTTCAAGAAACGTTTTAAATTTAAAATCAAATAACAGTTTATTAGCTCTATGAGGGAAAGGTAAGGTAGAAATATCAACATTATCATTAACTTCAAATTTTGAAGTCTTATCTTTCTTACCTTCCGTTGAGGAATTTTCAGCACGCACATCCTCCTTAACTTCTGCAATTTTTGGCTCTTCCATCATCTTTTCTTCGTCCCTTTTCTGCTCCTCAGACTGTGCTCGAGTCACGGTCATGATAGCATTCATGCCTATGGGATTTGGTTCAGTGTTACTTGGTAAAGCTCTAGCAGGACGGGTTGATAATTGGGTTGCGGTCTGACTCATCTGGATTTCTAACTTCTGCAGCATACTTTCCCGATTCTGTAACCGAGTCTCAGTTCCTGCAACGTATTTCATCATGATATCCTCAAAACTCGGCTTCTCCTCCTCTTTCTTGGGCTACCAGTTCTGATTATAGTTGTTGTAGGAGTTGTATGGCTGTCGTCCTTGATTTCCTGCAAAATTAGCCGCTTCAACTTCAAACAACTGATGCTCTTCTTTCAGATTCCCTTGTGCATGATTTACTGGCGCTGCTTTCATAAGTGCCACTTGGTGTGTCAGAGCGTCAATCTTTGCATTCAAGGCCATCAAAGCATCGACCTCTAGAACTCCAGTCTTCTTCTCCTTCTTTACATCCGGCCACCCAATATTGCTTTCAGCCATGTTACCTATGATCTCTCATGCTTCTGTCGGCGTCTTCCTGAATATACATCCATTAGCAGCAGCGTCTAGCATATATCGAACAGACTGATCCACCCCCTTATAGAATGTATGAGTCTGCTGGCTCTGAGTAAGATTATGTTGAGGACACATCCTCAGCATCTTCTTAAACCTAGTCCTTGCCGTATGTAAAGATTCACCCTCCTTTTTCTTGAAAGATATAATATCTGAAAACAATTTTGCCATCTTCGTAGGAGGGAAGTACTTGTTCAAGAAGATTTGAACAAGTTCATTCCAGGTGGTGATAGATCCTGTAGGTAGATCATCGAGCCATTCAGTCGCTTCACCTTGTAGAGACAATGGGAATAACCGCAGTCTTACTGCATCAGAGGTTACCTGTTAACTTCAAACGTGTCGCAGATCGACAGGAATCTCTCCAGATGAGCGTAGGGGTCTTCCACAGATATGCCCCCTATGAGATCTCGATTCTAATCATCAAATCTCGGGATAAACAATAATGAATCCTACAAGATTAAAAGCAAAGAATTATTTTTTTTTTAGAACAGTGCTCGCTCGATCGGTAAAATATTACCGATCGAGCGGGCCATAAATTCCAAGTCTATGTCGAGACTTAACAAAAGCCCTCCGCTCGATCAGTCAAAACTTACCGATCGAGCGGACACAAAAATCCCAAACTTCTGCCTCAGCTCAGGGGTGCTCGCTCGATCGGTAATATTCAACCGATCGAGCGGGCACAGATCTGCAGAAAATTAAAACAGATATGCTCGACTCTTCTCAATTCCAAAACTTCAAAACTAAATCCATTTGACATCTATAAATCATCCAAACATCATGCATAATCCAATACAAGGTATTTCTAGAGTTATACAATCTCGAACTATTAGAACATGCTTCAGTCTAGCTTATTCAATGCAATACAATACAAGTTCGAATACAATCTAAGTTCGATTACATATTCGACTTCTAAAACACCAAGGCCTCACTCTATCAACTCGTCCACCTAGCCATTTTCTCTCTGACTCGGTCCTGCCCCACCTGTTGCCAAGAACACATACAAAGACAAGACAACAACCGGATAATCCGGTGAGAATAATATTCCCAGTAAAAGAGACTTACATGAAATCAAATAAACATATCAAGTCATGATATGAATTCATTCCTCATATAATCAATTAATCCATTCAAGTACTGAATTAAAATGATATGCATGTCTTTAAAACTTCAGGATTATCAAACTCAGATAATCAAATGGAATTCTTCTTTCTTTCTTTCTTTTTTTGGTTTGGGATCCCGAGGTTAAAATATCCAACAATCACACCGAACTCCCCTTTCGAGGTGGACGAGGTATATTTTAATCCTCTAGAATCCAGAGCATTATAAAGAGTTAATCGACACTTGTAGTAATTCTCCTACCAGGGCCACTCAACTATAATCTCCAGATCGTCTAATTCAAAACGAATAATCATTCGGCTCAATATGAATGTATATGTCATCTCATACATTCAATCATATTTTCAATCATCAATTCAAATAAACATTCAATCATGATTTCAAATAAACATTCAATCATGATGTCAAATAAGCATTCAATCATGCAAGTATGTGAATTTCTTCGGAACACTCGAATAAATTTGGATTCGAGTTAATCGTTTCATTCAAGTCTAAGTCATCTTTTACCTTATTCGCTTCGAAGGTACTTCAATCGACTTCAATCTTCCAAACTGTCCAAAGTTGCTATCTCGCAACTTTGCTGACTTCAATTCAATCTATCAGAAGGAGTCATAAGGATCAATATCGACATCAAAAGCTCACTCAAACTCGATACGATCAAAACATAGAAACGATATCCAAAACTCAAACTGACGGCATAACGACTATAACTGATCAAACCGGAAATGCAAACAGCAATTCAACAATCCAATAAATTCATTTCAATCAATACATATCATTTCCAATCCAATCCCAACACATCTCAAATTCAAAGATTTCGAAAATCACTAAGAAAATCATAACAATTCCGATCGTCGTTAGATCTTCGAACCGTCTTAGATATACTATCACAGCAACCTCAAGAACATCCTCTCCGAATATCAATCAATTATAAAGACATCCAAAAATTCAAACCTCGTAGAAATAAGAGAAACTTACTTCCAAACGGAGCACTCGACGCTGTGATCGCAGATATCTACTCGAGATTGAATTCCAACGGACGGATCGAGCTAAAATCGAAATCACAAAAGCTTGGGGAAGCTTTTGTCGCTTCAATGGAGGGAGAGGCGGTTGGAAGGGAGAAGATGGAGTGGAAAGAAAGATTCAAAGCCTCTTAAATATCTAACAATTCCCATATTTGCGTTTTAGTCCCTGAAAATTCTGAAAATTGAATTCTAGTCCCTGGTTCAAATCGAATCGGCCCTCGACTTCTAAAATCTCTGATTATCAAAAATAAAGTCCATTAAGATAATTTTGGTGCGTTAAAATTCTCCCCCTCTAAGAATCGATTTCGTCCTCGAAATCAATTACAGTTCTATCACAAGGTCGAGGATAGAATCACAGGACTGCAATAAGAATTTACATCTCGGAACAAAATCCAAAATCTGCTTCCAATCAATCTCTGAATCATTCGTCTCAATCAGTTGACATCTCAACAACAGGAGAAAGTCAGAAACTCTAGTCGATTAATTCATCAACATTCCGTCCGTGTAGTGACCCGTATCCGTAATTAATTATTAATGAGTATATTAATCGTGTAATAATGTTGGATTAAGTAAAACGTAATTAAGGAAATTCCAAAAGGATTAAAGGAGTCCAGAAATGGATCCAGGACACTCGAAAATGGCTTAGAGGGTCCCAAAACTCGAGTGGGATCGGAACCACCGATCCATGATCGGAGCTTCCGATCTTGGTGAGTTCGGAACCACATCGGAAGCAGGGAGATCGGAGCTTCCGATCAGCAATCGGAGCTTCCGATCGACCGTCGGTGACAGGTGTGTGGTTGCATGTGGATGGGATTGACGCGTGGCATCGAAGCTTCTGATCGGAGGAACGGAGCTTCCGATCTACACGTTCGGAGCTTCCGATCGGGAACGGAGCTTCCGATCATTGTCTATAAATATAGGTGCGAGGGCTTCATTTCAAAGCGCACTGAATTCCTCTCCTTCGCCCTCGTGCCTCTATTTTAGGGCTTTGGGTACTCTTATTTTAGAGTTGGAGTAGGGAACATATTTTAGTATAGTCAAACATTGTCTGGCATAGTAGCGGAGCAGTGCTCGTGTAGCGGAGCAGTGCTCGACGCTGTGGAGCTGCAGTAGGGGTGTGCCCCTAGTTGCAGGATAGTCGTCATTAGTGGGCTGACGACGGACGCAGGTATAGCTATGGTCTCCTTAAATTATTTAGGAGTATGCAATAGCTTAGTTAAGGCTTTTAGAGCTTAAATAATGATGCATGGATATTTGTGTGAGACCTCGATTCTAAACCACTAATCTCGGATTAAACAACAATTAAGCGAACAAGAATCCAAGAGTAAAACAATTCAAAGTTTTTTTTTTTTTTTTTTTAAACGCCGCGCGCCCGCGCGAGGAACCAAGCTCGCGCGTGCGCGGGCTTCAACAACCGAGACCAACCAAAGGCTCGCGCCCGCGCGAGGTACCAAGCTCGCGCGCGCGTGGGCAAACAATTCAGAGGCCCAACAGAGGCCTCGCGCGCGCGCGAGGAATGCCTCGCCCGCGCGCGGAAGGCCTGGGCAGAAAATGCTCAGGCTGCAGAAAATAAAGAAAGGATTCCGCGCTTGGTCCGACATGCCTTCAAATACATATGCAATAACAGGGTGTAGGGAAACATGCCATAACAAGTCATGCTTTCAGAAGGCCTAAAAACAACCAGAAGTCTAAATCGATACGACAACAACATACTTCGATTTCAGATTACAATCCGAATACAAACTAATTCGAATAACAAAACATATCAAGTTCGAGTTCTAACATGCTTCAATCTTAAACTAGATAAACATGCTACTTCGACTTCTAAACCGAGTCTCACTCCTACTACTTGCCCTCGAAGCTAACCATGCCTCTTCTGACTTGTTCCTGCCCCACCTGTTGCCAAGTACACATACAAAACAAAGCAACAGCCGGATAACCGGTGAGAACGACATTCCCAGTAAAAGAAACATAACAAGTAATACAAGTAACAAACATGCTTTCAATACAATAACGAACTCAATAACATCGTAATGAAATGCATGTCTTTAAACAGGGATATCAAATCTGATAACGAGGGATTGCTGCTGTGCCTTTGGGATCCCGAGGATAAGATCACGTAACAACTCACCGACTCTCCCAATCGAGGTGGTGCCACGTATCTCACTCCTCTAGACTTTGAGCAACTATAATGAGTATGCTAGCACCAGACGAAACGACTACGACCTGGGCCACTCAATCATAGTTCCCAAACGTCTAAACAAAAAGGATGGTTCTGCCCGCTGAAACAAGATTGGCTCAAGATGAATGCATAACAGAAACATAAAACATAATCCTTTTAACAAAACCAATACAATCAAACAATACACAAGTTCCTCATGCTAGAACAAGTGTAGATGCAAGTATGAGATTTCAAAAGGGAAAACTCGAGAACCACAGTCCCGAGTATGCTATCCCGCTACGATGACTGCTTTTACCTTTCAATGCAGTAGCTCCAACTCTGGATAAGCTACAAAAGAGATTGTATAAACAACTACACAATCTAACAACAACAAGGCAACGGTTCAAGGAAAACTCTTTATACCGTTCTTCGTCCAATTCTCTGAAACGATCAAACAGCTGCTAACTCTGGGCTTGACAACTCCGAACGAATCTGTTCAGATACAAGAGATGATTGATCAATAACCACGATCAACTTACAAGCCAAGTTCAAACTCAAAAACGGTTCAAAATCTCCAAAAACTCAATCCGACGGCATAACGGCTATAACTGAACAACCGGCAACGCAGACAGCAGTTCAATACTGATAACAACTCAATTCAATGCTAATACAACAACAACAAGACAAACCCAACAAATCTCAAAACCATGATTTTCGAAAATGGCTTCCAAAAATCATAACAAATCCGAACGTCGCTCTATTTCAAAACTGACAGATAATAAACGATCAGAACTCTGTAGAGAACAACATACTCGAATCTAAATCGATTCTAACAACATCCAAAAACTAGAATGTATCTGATCGTTGAAAAACTTACGGTATAACGGAGCTCTCGCTGCAGTGATCGCTAAACTGTCTTCAAAAATAATTTCTAACCCGGATCGATCGAGCTCGGACGGAAATCCAAAAGCTTGAAAAGGAGATGGGGCGTTTCAATGGAGGAGGAGCCGGCTAAGGAAGGAGAAGGATGAATGAGAAAAGTCAAAAGTTGAGTAGATAATATAACAAATCCATTATTTACGTTTTAGTCCCTGAAATTTCCAAAATTTGCAAAAAGGACCCTGATCAAAATCAAGTCAGCTCGTGAACTCTGCAATCTCCGATTAACTCAAATAAACTCATTTAAGATAAAAACGGGGCGTCACAATTCTCCCCCACTAAGAAGAGATTTCGTCCTCGAAATCAACGAGAACCACAACTCAAAGATAGAATAAAGAACTAAAGACAGTAAGAAGAACTCACGTCATCCGAATAGCTCTGGAAAACGCTGTCTCATGTCAGACTCTGTCTCCCAAGTCGCTTCCTCAACACCGTGACGGCTCCACTGCACCTTCACTAACGGAATCAACTTGGTCCTGAGTTGCTTTTCTTTCCGATCAAGGATCTGAATCGGTCGCTCAAAATAGCTCAGAGTCTCGTCTAACTCGGCTTCGTCAGGCTGAAGGATATGAGAAGGATCTGGATGATACTTTCGCAGCATAGAGACGTGAAAAACGTCGTGAATACCAGATAAAGACGGAGGAAGTGCAAGTCTGTAGGCAAGATCGCCTATCTTCTCGAGAATCTCGTACGGACCGATGAATCTCGGAGATAACTTTCCTCTCTTACCGAATCTGACGGTGCCTCTGAACGGAGAAATCTTAAGGAATACACGGTCTCCCTGCTCAAAACTCAGAGGTCGACGTCTGACATTCGCATACTTTGCTTGTCTATCTTGAGCTGTCTTCATTCTGGTGTGAATGACCTTAACCTGTTCTGCCATAACTCGAAGCATATCCGGCCCCAAATCTAGTGACTCAGATAAATCATCCCAAAACAACGGAGATCGGCATTTCTTACCATATAATGCCTCAAAAGGCGCCATACCGATACTCGCTTGGAAGCTGTTGTTGTAAGAAAACTCGACAAGAGGCAAAGAATCCTGCCAACTAGTACCAAAGTCTAGCACTACCGCTCGCAGCATATCCTCCAACGTCTGGATAGTCCGCTCTGACTGTCCATCTGTCTGAGGATGATAAGCTGTACTCAGATGAAATCGAGTACCAAGCGCCTCTTGCAAACTATGCCAGAAGTGCGAAGTGAATCTCGGGTCTCTGTCTGAAATGATCGACTTTGGAACCCCATGCAATCTCACAACATTGCTAACATAAAGCTCAGCCATCTGATCATGACGATACGTCATCCTGTAAGGAATAAAGCAAGCTGACTTCGTCAATCGGTCGATTACTACCCAAATGGCATCGCATCCTCGAACGGATCGTGGTAGCTTCGTGACGAAATCCATAGAAATGTGATCCCATTTCCAATCAGGAACAGATAAGCTGTGCAATAGACCACCTAGTCGCTTCCGTTCTGCTTTCACTTGCTGACAGTTCAAACACCGTGACACAAACCTCGCGATGTCGCTCTTCATTCTCTTCCACCAGAACTGACTCTTTAGATCATTGTACATCTTACGACCTCCAGGATGAATGCTAAACCGACTGCAATGAGCCTCTCGGAGAATACGCTGTCTCAACTCCGAAATATCAGGCACAACAATACGGTTATTCACAAACAAAACGTCATCTCTAACCTGGAATTCTGACTGATGCCCAGTTCTGACTTTCTCTACTGAAACCTGAATGCTCGGCTCAGACTTCTGTGCTTCTCTGATTGCAACAAACAACTCCGGCTCGGCTTGAATAGCAAACACTCTGATAGTCTCCCTATCTGTTTCAAACTCTAAACCAGAAGTGCAACAATCATCGACCAACTGAGAAACACCGATAGTTGAAAGAGATAAAGAACAAAGCTTTCGGCTCAAGGCATCTGCAACTGCATTCGACTTCCCTGGATAATACTTGATCTCACAGTCAAAATCCTTCAACAGATCTAACCATCTTCTCTGTCTCATATTCAGCTCTGCCTGTGAAAACAAGTACTTAAGAATCTTATGATCAGAAAAGATCTCGAAAGACTCACCATAAAGATAGTGATGCCAGATCTTCAAAGCAAATACAATCGCTGCAAGTTCAAGATCATGAACAGGATAACGAGTCTCGTGCAGTTTTAGCTGCCTCGATGCATACGCTATCACATGCTTATGTTGCATAAGAACACAACCCAAACCTCGGTTAGAAGTATCACAATACACTGTGAAACCTCCAGTACCCTTCGGAATAGAAAGAATTGGAGCACTGGTCAGTCTCCTCTTCAGATCAACAAAGCTAGCCTCACAATCTGTAGTCCAGACAAAAGGCGCATTCTTCTGAGTCAGCTGGGTAATAGGCTTGGCAATAGACGAGAAACCCTCGATGAAACGACGGTAATAACCAGCTAAACCCATGAAGCTTCGGATCTCAGGTACTGATGTCGGTCTAGGCCAATTCATAACCGCTTCGATTTTGCTGGGATCGACAGAAATCCCATCTTCAGAAATAATATGACCGAGAAAGACAACTCGATCTAACCAGAATTCGCATTTCGATAGCTTGGCAAACAACTGCTCAACTCGTAAAATCTGCAAGACGATTCTCAAGTGCTCTGCATGGTCAGTACGGTTCTTCGAGTAGATAAGAATATCATCGATGAAAATAATGACGAACTCATCTAAATAACGCTGAAAGATACGGTTCATCAAACCCATAAAAACAGCTGGAGCGTTAGTCAAACCGAACGGCATGACTATAAACTCAAAGTGACCATACCTCGTTCTGAATGCGGTCTTAGGAACATCTTCCTCTCGCACTCTCAGCTGATGGTAGCCTGACCTCAGATCAATCTTAGAGTAGACAGAAGAACCCTGCAGTTGATCGAACAAGTCATCTATTCGGGGTAAAGGATATCTGTTCTTAACTGTAGCCTGATTCAATTGACGGTAGTCGATACAGAGCCGCATAGAACCATCCTTCTTCCGAACGAATAGAACAGGAGCACCCCAAGGCGATACACTAGGTCTGATGTATCCCTTGGAAATCAAATCCTCAAGCTGCTCCTTCAACACTCTCAATTCAACAAGTGCCATACGATAAGGAGCTTTTGAAATAGGTTGAGTACCTGGCACTAAGTCAATGCTGAATTCAACCTCTCGAATGGGTGGCAATCCAGGAACATCTTCCGGAAACACATCAGCAAAATCTCTAACCACTGGTAAGTCAACCAAAGCTGGGCTAGATTTCAGTACATCAACCGCATAAACCAAAAATCCTTCTGCACCTCTCTGTAACAAACGAGTCATAGATAACACTGAAATCAAAGGAATTCTAGATCGAGAACCCTTACCAAAGAATTTCCACTCGTCTGCCATTTCAGGTCTGAACCTGACAACTTTCAGAAAACAATCAACTGTTGCCCTGTACTTGGTCAAAGCATCTATACCGACAATACAATCAAAATCTGACAACCCAAGCACAATACAGTCGAATTCTAACAAATTCCCCTCGAAACAAAATTCACAGTTCCTGACTAGTCGGACAGAAACAATTCCTCCACCCAAAGGTGAAGTAACAACTACTACTGTAGGCAACAATTCAGTTGGCAAAGCATGCAATAACACATATTTCTCAGAGATAAAGGAATGGGAAGCACCTGTATCTATCAAGACATGAGAAGAATGACCGAAAATCGAACAGTTACCTGCTATGACATCGTCAGGTGCTGCCTGAGCCTGATCCTCTGTCAATGCAAAGACTTGTGCTTGCTGTCTCGGAGGCTGATTTGCACTAGAGCTACCTCCCTGTCTGTTCTGCTGTTGCTGGGGTTGGAAAGAGTGCACTGCAGACGACTGCCTCTCCGGCTGAGCTGCAGGTCTAGACAAACTCCCACTCTGAGCTCTATCTCTATTACGTTGAGGGCACACTTTAGAGAAGTGTCCCGGTTGCTGACATGTGTTACAATTGCCGAAGACTCCCACACACTGATCCGGTGAGTGTCTTCCTCCACACTTGCTGCAGTACAAGGATGATGACCCAGAACTCGGTCCTGAACCGAATTGCTTCGAACCACTGGAACTGGACGAACTGTTCCCCTGTCTCTTGAACTGTTTACCTCTTGCCTTGTACTGATCCTTTCTGTTTCCCCCACTGTTTCCACCTTCATACCTCTGCTGCTGGTTCTGATGTTGAGGTGGCTGATTCTGGTACTGAGATGGTTGGTTCTGATACTGCCTCTGCTGCTGAGGTGCCCCCTGATTACCTCTTTGCCTCCACAAGCCTGCTTCTGCTCCCTTTGCGTAATTCATGGCATCCGCAAAGTTGCTAGGCCTGTTGGTGTTAACCAACGTGAAGACATCGGGGTTCAACCCGTTGATGAACTGATCTGCCTTAGCTTCTTCATCTCCGGCAATTAGCGGTGCAAAACGCAACAGACTATCGAACTTAGCCATGTACTCTTCAATGTTCAGATTCCCTTGCCTCAGATTTGCAAACTCTGCTCCCTTATCCTTACGATACGAGATAGGGAAAAACCGCTTATAAAACTCAGATTTAAAAAGAGTCCAAGTAACCTCTGTACCTCTACTCTCAAATGCTTTCTTTGTCATGATCCACCAGCTCTTAGCACCACCACGCAGCTGATGAATTACTAACCTGATTCGGCGGTCATCTGTGTAGTTAATGGAATCAAAAAACTGATCCATATCATCCAACCAACTCTCACAGTCAACTGGATTTTCTGAACCCATCAATAATGGCGGATTGAACGACTGAAACCTCTTCAGCAAGGTTTCCATAGGAGTTGCTGAAGCATCCAACTGATCAACCTCAGTGCTAGCTTGCTCAGTCGCAGGGATAACTGGTGGTGTGTTTCTGTTTATCACTCGACGAGGACCCATCTGATAATCAAAGGTTAGCACACGAGATATCTCAATCGCTACCATCAGTGCCCTTACAACCGCTTGGAATACCGAATACCAGTCGAGAACAGAAACAGTTATATCTCAAGTAGATCATGCTTTATTAATTTAAATCACACAACCATGTAATTCAAATAATGCTCAAACAATAAAGCATGCTCGCATGGAACTAAGTACACAATTAAATAATTCAAACACATGCGAGGAGTCATTACACACAGACTCGATCTACCCCGCTCACTCTAGTTCGACCAAGAATCTTAACGCTCTGATACCACTTAATGTGAGACCTCGATTCTAAACCACTACTCTCGGATTAAACAACAATTAAGCGAACAAGAATCCAAGAGTAAAACAATTCAAAGTTTTTTTTTTTTTTTTTTTAAACACCGCGCGCCCGCGCGAGGAACCAAGCTCGCGCGTGAGCGGGCTTCAACAACCGAGACCAACCAAAGGCTCGCGCCCGCGCGAGGTACCAAGCTCGCGCGCGCGTGGGCAAACAATTCAGAGGCCCAACAGAGGCCTCGCGCGCGCGCGAGGAACGCCTCGCCCGCGCGCGGAAGGCCTGGGCAGAAAATGCTCAGGCTGCAGAAAATAAAGAAAGGATTCCGCGCTTGGTCCGACATGCCTTCAAATACATATGCAATAACAGGGTGTAGGGAAACATGCCATAACAAGTCATGCTTTCAGAAGGCCTAAAAACAACCAGAAGTCTAAATCGATACGACAACAACATACTTCGATTTCAGATTACAATCCGAATACAAACTAATTCGAATAACAAAACATATCAAGTTCGAGTTCTAACATGCTTCAATCTTAAACTAGATAAACATGCTACTTCGACTTCTAAACCGAGTCTCACTCCTACTACTTGCCCTCGAAGCTAACCATGCCTCTTCTGACTTGTTCCTGCCCCACCTGTTGCCAAGTACACATACAAAACAAAGCAACAGCCGGATAACCGGTGAGAACGACATTCCCAGTAAAAGCAACATAACAAGTAATACAAGTAACAAACATGCTTTCAATACAATAACGAACTCAATAACATCGTAATGAAATGCATGTCTTTAAACAGGGATATCAAATCTGATAACGAGGGATTGCTGCTGTGCCTTTGGGATCCCGAGGATAAGATCACGTAACAACTCACCGACTCTCCCAATCGAGGTGGTGCCACGTATCTCACTCCTCTAGACTTTGAGCAACTATAATGAGTATGCTAGCACCAGACGAAACGAATACGACCTGGGCCACTCAATCATAGTTCCCAAACGTCTAAACAAAAAGGATGGTTCTGCCCGCTGAAACAAGATTGGCTCAAGATGAATGCATAACAGAAACATAAAACATAATCCTTTTAAAAAAACCAATACAATCAAACAATACACAAGTTCCTCATGCTAGAACAAGTGTAGATGCAAGTATGAGATTTCAAAAGGGAAAACTCGAGAACCACAGTCCCGAGTATGCTATCCCGCTACAATGACTGCTTTTACCTTTCAATGCAGTAGCTCCAACTCTGGATAAGCTACAAAAGAGATTGTATAAACAACTACACAATCTAACAACAACAAGGCAACGGTTCAAGGAAAACTCTTTATACCGTTCTTCGTCCAATTCTCTGAAACGATCAAACAGCTGCTAACTCTGGGCTTGACAACTCCAAACGAATCTGTTCAGATACAAGAGATGATTGATCAATAACCACGATCAACTTACAAGCCAAGTTCAAACTCAAAAACGGTTCAAAATCTCCAAAAACTCAAACCGACGGCATAACGGCTATAACTGAACAACCGGCAATGCAGACAGCAGTTCAATACTGATAACAACTCAATTCAATGCTAATACAACAACAACAAGACAAACCCAACAAATCTCAAAACCATGATTTTCGAAAATGGCTTCCAAAAATCATAACAAATCCGAACGTCGCTCTATTTCAAAACTGACAGATAATAAACGATCATACTCTGTAGAGAACAACATACTCGAATCTAAATCGATTCTAACAACATCCAAAAACTAGAATGTATCTGATCGTTGAAAAACTTACGGTATAACGGAGCTCTCGCTGCAGTGATCGCTAAACTGTCTTCAGAAATAATTTCTAACGGCCGGATCGAGCTCGGACGGAAATCCAAAAGCTTGAAAAGGAGATGGGGCGTTTCAATGGAGGAGGAGCCGGCTAAGGAAGGAGAAGGATGAATGAGAAAAGTCAAAAGTTGAGTAGATAATATAACAAATCCATTATTTGCGTTTTAGTCCCTGAAATTTCCAAAATTTGCAAAAAGGACCCTGATCAAAATCAAGTCGGCTCGTGAACTCTGCAATCTCCGATTAACTCAAATAAACTCATTTAAGATAAAAACGGGGCGTCACAATTTGCATTGTAGAGTTGATGATAGGCTGGGAACCTAGAGTTGGATTGCTAGGATTGCCTGTAGTAAGGTACGTAAGTACAGACTGAGATAGCCAGCGGGTTTTGCATGCTTATATGTTGCATTTGTGTGTCATATTATTATGCAGCATGTGCATATCATATTGTGCCTGTCTATCTTGTGAGATGAGCCATGTAGGGCCGCTCAGCCCTGTCTGGACGGGTGATGTCTAGTGCCCAGTGATTGACAGGTCATGGGTGGTTAGCATCTGGGGACACAGTCCACATCCTATAGGAATGAGCAGTGTACACAAGGTTTGCTCCCCGGGTTGTACCACTCATGTCCTAGGATCCTTTACTGAGCAGTTGTATACAGTTATCCCAGATATGGATACCCTATCATTTGCATGCATCATATTTGTATGTTTTACCCAGTGCTTTCGTATTGAGCTTAGAGCTCACATCCAGTCTTTTCTGTGTATCTGGACACTCCATCCGACGGGGCAGGTGTAGGTGCAGGGTGGAGCACCAGGAGCTTGGATTGGCCAGCGACCAGTGAGGACAGCGAAATTAGCTGTAGGTTTTTCCTTTAGGGTTTATTTATTCGATGAGGTTGTATAATCGAATTTATTTAACCGGTTTTATTCTGCCGGTCTGATTTTATTTAAGTCTTCCGCAGAGATTTATTTTAATGCATGCTTAATTATGCTCTTAACTCTGATTAGGTAGTGGATCCGGGTAGGGTCGCTACAGTCCGTCTATCAAAATTCGTCTCATCCTCGTCAGAACATCCTTACAATTCAGTCACATTTCGAATCATCTACCGTTCTAACTCATGAGACACAGAAAGTTCATCTCGGAAATGAAAGAGATATTCATCTCTCGTCGTACAACTTCTAGAGAGGTGTTTTCCATATATCATTTGATCGTTGCCATTGTACGAAGTCTCCACAAAAATCAAGAATTCTGCCAACTAGTGCTAAGTCGAGCACTACAACTCATGGCAATTCCTCTAAAGTTCGACTCATCTGATCTGGCTGTACGTCATTCTGAGGGTATCGAATCGAAAATATTTGAAATCAACAACAAAATTCTCTTCAAAGTATAAGCCAAGAGAACAATAACATCAAGGATCTCTGTCTAGACTGACAGACTTCGGCAATTCATGACATCTGACAACCTCTGACAAGATATCAATTCTTTGTTCTTCATCAAAATCATTATGTACAGAAAACTGTAGCGGATTCCATCAATCAATCAATCAAAAACATAGAGTAGATAAAATAAGAATAATTCCAAAATCTCAATAAGAAGAAATCCCAGCACTGAAAGATCATCAGCACTGAAAATCAGAATACATGAAAACGGATAATCAGAAGTTCCATAATCAGATAATAAGGATCGAAGAAATTCATTTGGTCCAAACCGAAATTCAAACATCGAGTTTAACATACAACTGCTCGGCGTACAATTCTGAAAAGATTCTTGAAATCTCTGTATGATCAGTACAATTCTCATAACCAGAAAACAAGAAATTCATCAATAAGAATTCCTAATTTCAACTAATACTTCAGAAAGATTCGGTCAACAGAAAATTTTTCAACAATGCAGGAGTATTCGTCAAATCAAACGGCCTGTCCAATGTTCAAAACGGCCAAACTTAAACCCAGAAACGATTATGAGAAAGTTCTCTCTTTACGAACCTCCTTTAGATAAATTTTGGAACCCCCTTCAGTGTCGAACTCGTTCTGACAATCGGGACCAATCTAGAAGTTCATTCCGAACAACTTTAGTCGTTCAATAACCACTAGCACATCAACCAGTTACAATCCAATACATCAACTGTAAGATTCGGAAGTTCGTTCGTACTATTTTGTAACAATAGTCATTCAACAGAATAAATCAAGAATTCTTAGAATCGAGAATTCTTAACGGAGGATTTTATCACTCGTTCAACGATACTCCGATGACATCTCATCTTAGACTCAACAGAGTAGCCTTTCTACGAAAATCATCGAATTGTGACCCCAATTCCATTCTGAATCAGAATAGACTGTACAACAGAAAATCGGATCGTTCTCTCTCTGACGGTTGACAGTTCATAACATCAGAAGTCATACCTCGAACCCATGCTTCCTCATCCTCTATTCGATCTGATTCCTCAATTAATCAAACATCTTCCGATCATCTGGAAGAACACTGAATGAACTTCAAAGTTCCAATCTCCTATACTCTGTCTCAAACCGGAACATTTGGCACAAAAAAAGTTATTCGCTAAGAAGGCATCAATATAAACCTGAAACTCAGATTATACCCAGATATGATTTATCTTCATCGGATTCTGAAAGGTCGAATCTGATTCCAAAGCGTTCTCAATCTTCTCAATCAACTCTGGTTCGAAATCGAATGAAGGAGTCAAGATAAACGTTCTATTTGTTCCCGACTCTATCAGAAGTGCAGCAATCATATGCCAAAGAGGACAACTGAAGTAGATAAAATAAGAACATATCATTCAGCTTAAATTCTTAGCTGTTACAATCAATTCTCCGGATAATAATAGAATTCGTAGTCAGATTAATCGTCCTCTAAAACTCTCTCTCCCAACTCATAATCAGTTCGGACTGCGACGATCAACTTCTATCTTCCAAGATCAGAACAGATTACGGAAATCTTTCAAGCAAGAAAATGATGCTAGATCTTTCGAGCAATAAGATCTCTGTGAGACTCAAATCGGAAACTAACATTGCGTCTCGAGCGTCTTCAACTTCATCGATGCTCAAGTTAACAAGGAGTTCTTTTGAACAGGAATAAGTCTCAACTCTCAATAAGAAGGAGTGCAAAGCACCGAAAGGTCATCAATACCGAAGAAATCAATAATACCGAGGTGCTATTCAATCTCTCCTTCAATTCAATAAGAACTGGTCTCAAAGATACACACTAAACAGAAGAACATAATCTATTGAGTAATCGTCTTCTCAACAATAAGAATTTCTCAAAGGATTCACGATAGAACACGCTAAATCCTAGAATCTTCAAATTTTAGATAAGGACGTCAATCCAGATCATTTCATAACAGCTTCAGTCTTGAGTTGTTCTATAAAATTCCATCTTCCTAGAGAAAAGATCGAGGAAAATACAACTCGGTCTCAACAAGATTCAGACGTCAAAAGAATAGCATAATTGATCGGCATGCAAATCTGCGAACAATTCTTAAAGAATCTGAAAGATCAATACGGCTCTTCGAAGGATAAGAGATTCATCGATAAGAATACTCAAGAACTCATCTACAAATCTCTGAAAGATTCGGTTCAAAGGACTCATAACATTGCAGATGCAATTCCAATTCAATCTGTATGCTAAAATTTAAATTGGTCGTACTTCATTCTGAATTCGATCTCTGAAACCTCTTCCCTTCAGATTATCAGTCGATGATGTCTGATCTAAATTTAATGTTGAACTCTTCCTCTCGACGCGGAGGAAAATCTGGAATCTCAACAAGAACAACATCAACAAATTCAACAACTCTTTTAAATCAACCAACACGGCTGATTGAAGACATCATCGGAGGTAAATCCACTCATCTGTCATCTCAGATCCGAATCTAGCAACAATCTGAAATCAACATCGGTTTCTCTGTACTCGGTTAATGCACTACATCAATAATATAATCAAAATATGATAACCGAGGTATAGTACTGTTCAGTACAATCAACTCCCATCGAAACAAAGTTCAAAAATTCGAACTAAACTCACCGCAACTAATTCAGATACTCAAAAGTAGAGGAAGCATTAATCTAACTTCTCAATAAGAAGAAAAATTTGCATCAATATCTAACAGTATAAGAGTCGAAAGACCAAAATCGAACAGTTACCTGCTTCATCATCGTCAGGAGTAGTTAGAGTCTGTGAATCCTCGATAAGAGCAAGTACCACAGCCTGTCGCAGAAATTCGGATTTAAACAAACTCTACAAAATGACCAAACCTTGTTTCTCTAAGGCTTTCTTCTTCGATAACCACCAATCCTTTCGAAATGCCTTGCAGTTGGTACCCAACTAACCGAATCCGTCGTTCGTCGGTGTAGTCTAAAAGAATCAAACAACTGATCGATCTCTTCTAATCAGCTTTCACACCCAAACTCATTCTCAGAACTCCTCAGAGTTGGAGGCTAAATGACTGAAATCTCATCAGTAATGATTCCATCAGTGTCAGAGTGACATCCATCAGTTCAGTCACAGAACAATTCTGTACAATCGGGTTCGCTACTATTTGAATCCTGTTCAAAACTTGCCGAATAAAAAATCTGATTCAAGAGGATTAGGACACAACATCTCAATTACATCTACCTGGTGACCAACAACCTCAGCTCGACATACTCATTCGATCTCTAGAGTATTGCATGCAACCAGTAACCCGAAATAGTTCGTATCTCAATTAATTCATGCTTTAAAAATTAAATCACATATCCAAGTAATTCAAATAATTCTCAATCATAAAGCATGCTCGCATATACTTCAACCATAGAATTAATCAATCACATGCGAGAAATTAAGTTCAAGCGGACTCAATCTACCCCGCTCACTTCTAGAAATAAGATCCAGAAACTTATTCTCTGATACCACTTAATGTGAGACCTCGATTCTAATCATCAAATCTCGGGATAAACAATAATGAAGCCTACAAGATTAAAAGCAAATAAAATATATATATTTTTTTAGAACAGTGCTCGCTCGATCGGTAAAACATTACCGATCGAGCGGGCCATAAATTCCAAGTCTCTGCCGAGACTTAACAAAAGCCCTCCGCTCGATCGGTCAAAACTTACCGATCGAGCGGACACAAAAATCCCAAACTTCTGCCTCAGCTCAGGGGTGCTCGCTCGATCGGTAATATTCAACCGATCGAGCGGGCACAGATCTGCAGAAAAATAAAACAGATATGCTCGACTCTTCTCAATTCCAAAACTTCAAAACTAAATTCATTTGACATCCATTGTAGTAACCCAGATTCCATTTTAAGATAATGATATGTTAAACATGACTAAGGGTTAGTAATTAACCAATTCCAGGGAATAATTGGACTTTAGAATTACGAGAGGGATCGCTGCATATAAGGGTGATAGCCAAGTTCCAATTTCCATGCTATGATATGGCATATAATTTTAAATGTGGCAAAACATGATTAAGGATTTCTTATTTGGTAAAAATAAGTGGAAAATCAGCTCCGAAACGTCCAAAAATGGTAGAAAGGGTCCTGAGGGTCTCGGACAATTCGGAGGCACCGAAATGAGTTCGGACCATCCGAACTCAAATACAAAGTTCGGACCATCCGAATCTGGGTTCGGAGGATCCGAACCCATCACTTAGGAGGCTCCGAACTCAGCCAGTTCGGAGGCTCCGAGCTCCCCCAGATAACAATGCTAGATGACTAATCCGTGATTTTTGACAAGTGTCATACATGCAGGTTCGGAGGGTCCGAACCAAGTTCGGAGGCTCCGAACTCCAACGGATTTTTGGCTATAAATAGGGCTCTTTGGAGTCATAATTTGAATACGAATTCCCGAGTTTTCTTCTTCAGTTATATAGTGTGAGTTATACACTTGAGGGCCCTATCGGTTATAATAAAGGTTCTGGAATAACCAAGGAGTGGTTATAGTCATCCGGGACTAGCGACTTCAAAGGGCTATCAACGAACGAAGGTATGGTCCGGGAATCTATTTAAGTTTTGGGAGTACTTATTATCTTAGTTAAGGCTTATAGAACTTGTGTAGTGATACGATGAACTTCTGAATATAGGCTTGGAACCTAGGATTCTACTATACTTGAACTATCTTAGAGGTACGTACACATTGACTGAGATTGCCAGCGAGTATACATGTTTATATGTTGCATTTATTTGGCATTATTATATGGCATGATATATGATTTACCGCTTTCTATATTCATATGTCATGTGCATATACACGTTGAGCCTATACCTTGATATACCTGATTATAGAGCCGCTCAGCTCTATACTCGATAGTCTGTCACTGAGAGTACCGCGACGGCAGGGACATTTATGTCTGACTACTCTGGTGTACTTGACGAGTGTGGTTGCACCCAGAGGTTGATCCGTGCGGTGGCAGCACTCATGTGGCGCCAGTACTGAGCATGACTTTTCAGATGACCCTTTACCAGTCATCATGTTGCATGCACTATATACATATGTTTACTCATGTTTATGTACTGGGCGTTAGTGCTCACGTCCTAGTTATTATCTTGTACACCTTATTCCATGGGGCAGGTCGTAGGATGGACGGAGCTGGTAGTTCAAGGCAAGACTAGGGAGCAGGAGCCTTGAGGAGTTTATTATAAAGCAGGATTCGATATAGCTGTATAATGTTTACTTTTAAGTTTTTCGATATGATTGTATCACTACAGTATTAAGCCTGGATATATTTTACTAAGCTGATATATAATTTATGGATTATGTTTTCACACGTTTTACTCTGTTAAGTATTTTGCTATATTAAGTTTAATGCATGTTATTAGTTACCAGTTAGTAGGTGATTCCATGCAGGGTCACTACATTTTTGGTATCAGGGCATGCATAGATTTTGGGAATTAGTACTTGGGATTTAGTTTAGTCTTGAGTAATTCTTGCACATTTGGGATTTTAATGTGCAATTCTTTTCAGGATATGGCTGACGAGAGTCACGATAGTATTGGCCAGGGAGGTGGTCATCATCGTCATCATCGCCATCGTGATGATCAGTATCGTCCTCATAAGGGTAGACATCGCTACACTATTAATAAGTTCATGCAAGTAGGACCAAAACCCTTGGTGGGAGGCGAGAATCCTGAAAAAGCAAGAAGTTGGATGTCCAAACTCGAGAGTGCTTTTCGAGCTTTCATTGCACTGAGGAGCAGAAATTGAAAGTTCTAGAATTCGTTCTAGAGGATCGAGCACGATTTTGGGGGGATGCCAAGGCTGCTCAGGCACGTACTGAGAGAGGACAGGTGACTTGGGGAGATTTCTGTCAGCAGTTTCAGAAAATGTATTTTCCTCCAGCTGTTCGCCAGACACGATCGATGGAGTTGCTTACTCTAAGGCAAGAATCAATGACTATTGATCAATATCAGCAACGATTTCTTGATCTGCTACCTTTCAGTCCTCATATCAGTGACAGTGATGCGTCCAAGTATGATATCTTTCTACAAGGCTTGAATCAAGATATCTACTCACAATTTGTCGTCTGTGATGATCCGACATCTTATGAGACTTTGGTGAACCGTTGCCTTCTTGTGGAGACCAACAACAGGCGGGCACATTTGATGATGCCAGGACAGCCTAGTGGATCTTTTGAGCATAGAGCTCAATCTGTTGTGCAACCTGGACCTATGTCTTCTTCTACTCCTACTACTTCGTCTGGTTCTCGTGGTTCACGAGGTACATTCCGTTTTGGGAAGAAGAAGAAGGAGGAGGAATTTTTCAGCCACTGTGGAGGGAAACATCCTGCAGCTTCATGTCGGAAGGCTACTGGTGCTTGTTATATTTGTGGTGAGCAGGGACATCTGCGGAGAGATTGTCCTCAGCATATGGGTTCTGCTAGTGGATCGGGATCACAGGTTGGATCTCAGGCTTCTACTTTTCCACGTCAGCAGCCAGCACCACAGAGTTCTTCTGGTTACCGTCCACACTCACAAGGGCAAGTGTTTGCTCTGTCTCAAGACCAGTCTACTGAGGGAAGTGATCGCATGTTTGCAGGTACCTTTTTGTTATGTGGTATTTCTGCACTTGTTTTAATTGATACTGGAGCATTGCATTCCTTTATTTATAGCCGTTTTGTTAAGAGACATAGATTACCTTATGTATCATTAGATATGGATTTAGTTGTATCTACTCCGCTGGAGCAGGAGGTAGTGACTAAGCGTCTAGTAATGGGTTGCCTTCTAGAGTTTGAGGGTCACGTGTTGTCTGCTAATCTGATGATTCTAGCGATGGCAGATTTTGATTGTATTTTGGGAATAGATATGCTGACTTTGTATCATGTTACTGTGGATTGTTATCAGCGTCTGGTACAGTTTCATCCGGATGAGGGTGATAGCTGGTACTTTTATGGAGAGGGTGCGCGACCTTCGATGCCACTTGTTTCGGCTTTGAAGGCATGTCATGTCTTAGAGTCAGGTGGGGAGGGCTACCTCATTTATGCAGTTGATATCTCCACGAGTAGTCCGGGTATCGATCAGTTACCAGTTGTCAGCAAGTTTCCTGATATATTCCCTGATGAGATTCCTGGTTTTCCTCTGGTTCGAGAGGTTGAATTTGGTATTAATCTAGTACCAGGAATTACGCCTATATCCCGAGCACCTTATCGTCTGGCACCGTCTGAGATGAGGGAATTGAAACAGCAGTTCCAGGATCTGCTTGATAAGGGATATATTTGTCCGAGTGTTTCTCCGTGGGGAGCACCTATTTTGTTCGTCAAGAAGAAGGATGGGTCGATGCGATTATATATTGACTACAGGCAGTTGAATCGTGTCACCATCAAGAATAAGTATCCTTTGCCGTGGATTGATGATCTGTTCAATCAATTATAGGGTACTTCTGTTTACTCGAAGATAGATCTGAGATCTGGATACCACCAGATGCGGGTACGAGACTCAGATATTTCTACGACTGCTTTCAGGACCAGATACGAGCATTATGAATTTCTGGTGATGCCATTCGGTTTGACGAATGTACCGGCAGTCTTTATGAATCTGATGAATCAGGTATTTCGATAATATCTGGATAGATTTGTCATCGTCTTCATTGATGATATTCTTGTCTATTCTCATGACAAGGATGAGCATGCACAGCATCTGAGGATTGTTTTACAGACGTTACGAGATAAGCAGATGTATGCAAAATTAAGCAAGTGCGAATTCTGGCTTGATCGGGTAGTGTTTCTCGGTCATGTAATTTCTAGTGAAGGGATATCTGTTGATCCAAGTAAGATAGAGGCAGTGCTGAACTGGTCTCGTCCGACGACGGTTGCTGAGATTCGAAGTTTCTTGGGTCTAGCGGGTGATTACCATCGGTTCATCGAGAATTTTGCACAGTTGGCAAGTCCTTTGACACAGCTTACACGGAAAGATGTTGCCTTCATATGGTCCTCGGATTTTGAGGAGTCATTTCACGAGCTGCGTAGACGTCTTACTACTGCACCTATGTTAGCTCTACATTCTGGATCAGGAAGTTATGTTGTCTATACTGATGCCTCTGGTCAGGGGTTAGGATGTGTTCTTACACAGCATAGACATGTTATTGCCTATGCTTCTCGACAGTTGAAGACGCATGAGAATAATTATCCAGTACATGATCTCAAGTTAGCCGCCATTGTATTTGCACTCAAGATTTGGAGGCATTATCTTTATGGCGAGAAATTTGAGATATTTACGGATCACAAGAGTTTGAAGTATTTATTCACTCAGGCGGAGTTGAATATGCGAAAGAGACGCTGGATGGATCTTCTGAAGGATTATGATTGTGAAATCAAATATCATCCAGGTTCTGTTAATCTTACTGCTGATGCCTTGAGTCGGCAGGTGAGACTGTCTGCACTTCAAACTAATGAAATATCTCATATGATACAAGAGTGATGTTCATTGAGTTTTACGCTCAAGCACAGGAAAGGGAGAAATGGGATTCGATTGTATACTATTCTATCTGAGCCAGCATTGTATTCTCGGATCAGAGATGCTCAGATATCTGATGTTAAGATTCAGCGTTTGGCACATCTAGCCAATGGGGTTAATACATCTGGATTCCATTTTCAGGCAGATGGATTATTATGCTTATCTAATCGAGTGGTTGTACCTGATGTTGCGGAACTCAGGAACGATATTCTTTCTCAAGCTCACAGGAGTCGATTATCAGTTCATTCTGGAAGCATGAAAATGTATAAGGACTTGCGAACAAGATTCTGGTGGAAAGGGATGAAGAGGAGTGTGTATCAATTTGTTTCGAGATGTTTGGTTTGCCAACAGGTCAAGGCTGAACACCGACGACCAGGTGGATTACTGCAGAATCTTGAGATTCCCAAATGGAAGTGGGAGCACGTGACTATGGATTTTGTCACTCACTTGCCTATGACTTCACGTCAGTGTGATGCTATCTGGGTCGTTGTTGACCGTTTGACAAAATCAGCACACTTTATTCCTTACAACCGGGAGTATTCTTATGATCGCATGGCACGCTTATATGTCCAGGAGATAGTGCGATTACATGGGATTCCAGTGAGTATAGTTAGTGATAGAGACCCGCGATTTACTTCACGTTTTTGGGGTAGTTTTCAGCAGGCTTTGGGTACCACTCTGATTTTGAGCACTGCATATCATCCGGAGAATGATGGGCAGTCAGAGCGGACAATTCGTACGCTAGAGGATATGCTACGTTCTTCTATCATGGATTTTGGTTTGTCTTGGCAGGATCAGTTACCTTTGATCGAATTTGCCTACAATAACAGTTATCATCGTAGTATTGATATGGCACCTTTCGAGGCATTGTATAGTCGACGGTGTTGTACTCCGTTATTATGGAATGAAGTCAAAGAACGACAAGTCGAGGGTCCTGAGTTGGTGCAGGAGATTGTAGATAAGGTAGATTTGATCAAGCAGAGGATCAAAGCTGCTCAAGATAGACAAGCCAGTTATGCTAATATTCATCGCAGGCCATTGCGGTTTGAGCCTGGTGAATATGTGTTCCTACGAGTATCACCTTTCAGGAAGTTGATGAGATTCGGTGTGAAAGGCAAGTTGTCACCTCGTTTCATTGGGCCTTTCCAGATACTAGAGAAGATTGGAGATGTTTCTTATCGTTTGGCGTTACCACCATCTCTTTACAGTATACATAATGTTTTTCATGTGTCGTTACTTCGACAGTACATAGCTGATGAATCACATGTAATTCAATCTACTGATGTTCAGCTAAAACTAGATCTGTTGTATGTTGAACGACCACTCCGTATCCTAGACAGGAAGGAGAAAGTTCTTCGGAACAAGACTATACCACTTGTGATGGTACAGTGGCAGCGCCGAGGCGTTGAAGAAGCAACTTGGGAAACCGAGAGCCATATGCGAGCAGAATATCCTGAGTTGTTTGCTGTGTATTTTTTATTACCATGTAAAGATGTAATTACAGTTGTTGTAATAAAACATGGTTTGATGTTTCATATTATTATCTTGATTTGTCTTTAGATTTTATTTCGCGGACGAAATATCTAAAAGTGGGGAGAATGTAGTAACCCAGATTCCATTTTAAGATAATGATACGTTAAACATGAATAAGTGTTAGTAATTAACTAATTCCAGGGCATAATTGGACTTCAGAATTACCAGAGGGATCGCTGCATATAAGGGTGATAGCCAAGTTCCACTTTCCATGCTATGATATGGCATATAATTTTAAATGTGGCAAAACATGATTAAGGAGTCCTTATTTGGTAAAAATAAGTGGAAAATCAGCTCCGAAATGTCCAAAAATGGTAGAAAGGGTCCTGGGGGTCTCGGACAGTTCGGAGGCACTGAAATGAGTTCGGACCATCCGAACTCAAATACAAAGTTCGGACCATCCGAACCTGGGTTCGGAGGATCCGAACCCTGCAGCACTTAGGAGGCTCCGAACTCAGCCAGTTTGGAGGCTCCGAACTCCCCCAAACAGCAATGCTAGATGACTAATCCGCGATTTTTGACAAGTGTCATACATGCAGGTTCGGACGGTCCGAACCCAGTTCGGATGCTCCGAAATCCGACGGATTTTTGGCAATAAATAGGGCTCTTTGGAGTCATAATTTGAATACGAATTCCCGAGTTTCTTCTTCAGTTATATAGTGTGAGTTATACACTTGAGGGCCCTATCGGTTATAATAGAGGTTCTGAAATAACCAAGGAGTGGTTTAGTAATCCGGGACTAGCGACTTCAAAGGGCTATCAAAGGACGAAGGTATAGTCCGGGAATCTATTTAAGTTTTGGGAGTACTTATTAGCTTAGTTAAGGCTTATAGAACTTGTGTAGTGATACGATGAACTTCTGAATATAGGCTTGAAACCTAGGATTCTACTATACTTGAACTATCTTAGAGGTATGTACACATTGACTGAGATTGCCAGCTAGTATACATGTTTATATGTTGCATTTATTTGGCATTATTATATGGCATGATATATGATTTACCGCTTTCTATATTCATATGTCATGTGCATATACACGTTGAGCCTATACCTTAATATACCTGATTATAGAGCCGCTCAGCTCTATACTCGATAGTCTATCACTGAGAGTACCGCCGACATTTATGTCTGACTACTCTGGTGTACTTGAAGAGTGTGGTTGCACCCAGAGGTTGATCCGTACGGTGGCATCACTCATGTGGCGCCGGTACTGAGCATGACTTTTCAGATGACCCTTTACCAGTCATCATGTTGCATGCACTATATACATATGTTTACTCATGTTTATGTACTGGGCGTTAGCGCTCACGTCCTAGTTATTATCTTGGACACCCTATTCCATGGGGCAGGTCGCAGGATGGACGGAGCTGGTAGTTCAAGGCAGGACTAGGGAGCAGGAGCCTTGAGGAGTTTATTATACAGCAGGATTCGATATAGCTGTATAATGTTTAATTTTAAGTTTTTCGATATTGTTGTATCACTACAGTATTAAGTTTAGATATATTTTACTAAGCTGATATATAATTTATGGATTATGTTTTCGTACGTTTTACTCTGTTAAGTATTTCGCTGTATTAAGTTTAATGCATGCTATTAGTTACCAGTTAGTAGGTGATTTAATGCAGGGTCACTATATCCATAAATCATCCAAACATCATGCATAATCCAATACAAGGTATTTCTAGAGTTATACAATCTCGAACTATTAGAACATGCTTCAGTCTAGCTTATTAAATGCAATACAATACAAGTTTGAATACAATCTAAGTTCGATTACATATTCGACTTCTAAAACACCAAGGCCTCACTCTATCAACTCGTCCACCTATCCATGTGATCTCTGACTCGGTCCTGCCCCACCTGTTGCCAAGCACACATACAAAGACAAGACAACAGCCAGATAATCCGGTGAGAATAATATTCCCAGTAAAAGAGACTGACATGCAATCAAATAAACATATCAAGTCATGATTTGAATTCACTCCTCATATAATCAATTAATCCATTCAAGTACTGAATTAAAATGATATGCATGTATTTAAAACTTCTGGATTATGAGACTCAGATAATCAAATGGAATTCTTCTTTCTTTTTTTCTTTCTTCGATTTGGGATCCCGAGGTTAAAAATATCCAACAATCACACCGAACTCCCCTTTCGAGGTGGACGAGGTATATTTTAATCCTCTAGACTCCAGAGCATTATAGAGAGTTAATCGACACTTGTAGTAATTCGCCTACCAAGGCCACTCAAATATAATCTCCATATCGTCTAATTCAAAACGAATAATCATTCGGATCAATATGAATGTATATGTCATCTCATACATTCAATCATATTTTCAATCATCAATTCAAATAAACATTCAATCATGATTTCAAATAAACATTCAATCATGATGTCAAATAAGCAATCAATCATGCAAGTATGTGAATTTCTTCGGAACACTCGAATAAATTCGGATTCGAGTTAATCGTTTCATTCAAGTCTAAGTCATCTTTTACCTTATTCGCTTCGAAGGTACTTCAATCGACTTCAATCTTCCAAACTGTCCAAAGTTGCTATCTCACAACTCTGCTGATTTCAATTCAACCTATCAGAAGGAGTCATAAGGATCAATATCGTCATCAAAAGCTCACTCAAACTGGATACGATCAAAACATAGAAACGATATCCAAAACTCAAACTGACGGCATAACGGCTATAACTGATCAAACCGGAAACGCAGACAGCAATTCAACAATCCAATAAACTCATTTCAATCAATACATATCATTTCCAATCCAATCCCAACACATCTCAAATTCAAAGATTTCGAAAAGCACTAAGAAAATCATAACAATTCCGATCGTCGTTAGATCTTCGAACCGTCTTAGATATACTATCATGCAACCTCAAGAACATCCTCTCCGAATATCAATCAATTCTAAAGACATCCAAAAATTCAAACCTCGTAGAAATCAGAGAAACTTACTTCCAAACGGAGCACTCGACGCTGTGATCGCAGATATCTACTCGAGATTGAATTCCAACGGACGGATCGAGCTAAAATCGAAATCACAAAATCTTGGGGAAGCTTTTGTCGCTTCAATGGACGGAGAGGCGGTTGGAAGGGAGAAGATGGAGTGGAAAGAAAGAGTCAAAGCCTCTTAAATATCTAACAATTCCCATATTTGCGTTTTAGTCCATGAAAATTCTGAAAATTTCATTCTAGTCCCTAATCCAAATAGAATCGGCCCTCGACTTCTAAAATCTCTGATAAACTCAAATAAAGTCCATTAAGATAATTTTGGTGCATTACACCCCCAAATCTTGCTTGCAGTTGGATCAGCTGAATAGTAGAGGGTTTCATCTAAAAATTGTTCGCCTCAACAGCGGGGCGAACGATACTAGATCCATACCCTTCAACTGGCGGTCTAATCAGATCCCAAACAGTACGGTTGTTTGCCTTGTCTTCTTCTGATTCAGATTCTATTTCAAGTACTAGATTAAGATTCTTCCTTGCTTTTCGGATCTTGCTGAGAGTGCGTTCGATCTCCAATTAAAGTGGTAGAAGCTCCTTAGATCGAATGTTATGCATGCACAACAAGCTAGTACCTGAAAATCACAAAGAAAAATTAAAAAAAATCAGAATTTTAATAAAATAAAAACAGTCTAATCTCAATCGAAATAAAAATTCTGATATCAAAACAGTCCCCGACAACGGCGCCAAAAACTTGACCGCTAAAATCGGTATGATAAAAATCAACTGGAAAGTGTACCAGGTCAAGTAATAGTAAAGTGAATGAAATTTGGATGTTGAACCCACAAGGACTGTATATATATATGAATACCAAAATATATTTATTCTTACTTAATCTATACTAATGAATAAAAGTGATTCAGATTTTAAACTAATAATTAAAATTTCAAATAAAATTAAATTAACTAAAACGCAGCAGGAAAATTTGGATTTAATTCAAATTTGGGAAAAGCTCGATCAAGGACTCACGTAGGTACCAGACAATTCATGTAACAAGCAGTCGATCTAAGACATCAAACTTAATCTTAATTCACGGGAATTTTCCTAAATTGTTCAAAGGACTATTTCTAGAACAATCAAACCTATTCAAATTTTGACGGATTAATCTTTCGTAATTCTAATAAAATTTGAATGCATTATGAACTGTAGAAATTCAGTTTACACCCAAACCGCATAATGAAACCGAATTCTATTTCTAATCAGTTTTACACTATGTTGAATATCGAAGTGATCAAAATCGAAACCTCCTCTGTCGAATTGGAATCAATTAATCATGCAAGAAAATAACTGGCCAGGAAATTCACAAGACAAATATAAATTCGATAATCAATAAAATAAAATCAAGTCTTAAAATCTCAAATAAACAAATCAAGTTTTATACATAAATTGTCTGGCCCAATCACGTGGTCTTGATCGAAGAAAGAAAACTACTCAATAAATAAATTCATGATTTAAACAAAGTTTTTAATCATGAAAAATCAAAAGAAAATAAAAGAAAAGAATAGAAAATATTCTCCCAAGCAGTAGTCGTAGCCGCCTTTTCCCGTTCTCTGCGTCTAAAATTCTCCAACCCTTGAAAAATATTAAAATCTCCTATTTATAGTGCCCGGATCCCATACCAATTTGTTTCCTTCACGAAATACAATTCTAAAAATATTTCTGACTCCGCGACACGCGCGCGCCTGGTAGGATCCTCGTGCATGCGTAGCTTTACAAAACAATGCCCAGACTTCCTCTCGCGCGCACACCCGGATTACTCACGCTCGCGCGTGCCTTAACCTCAAGTATGCTGGAAATTAGTTCTGCGCTCGTGCGCACCATCCCCCTTGCTCGCGCGCGTTCCTATTTTTCTGAATCATGCGCGATAGCGCAGCTTGTCCGTGCGGTTGCTATCTTCTTTCTTGCGCGTTAGCACAACTCTAGCGCTAACCTCATATTGTTTGCACCAACTCTAGCGCTAACATGCTTGTTCTCTCCCGTTTGCACTACATGTGTGTGTTTGCACAACATGTAGTGCAAACAAATTCTTTAGGGCTTAGATTTTCTTTTTCTTTTTTTCTTTTTTTTCTTTTCTCTTTTCTTCTCTTCTCTTCTCCTCTCTTCAAAACTCTTTTAAATTTCATTTTTCCTACAAATAGAACCCGGAGAATGAAATGCAAACAAATGTAATAAAACACATAATAACACAAAAAATAATATGAATGCACACAAAGTAATCATAAAAATATCACGAACTAATGCATAAAAAATGCACTTATCAGCCCTCAATGCTTCAGAATACATAAACGACAACAGAAACACATGCAAATGCAACAACAAAAAGTGAAACAAAAAGAACTCCCCTGGTGACTATTCTTCGTCTTCTTTTGGAATGGAGGGATCTTGAGGTGCTACTGGAGCAAACTGAGCTAGCATGTCAGACTAGAACGGGAATGGAGGTGGATAATGAGGTGCCACTCGTAAGCCCGATGTATCCAGCCGCAACTGAGTCGCCATGCTACGCATCATGTCTTCCACATTATGGAGATGAGTGGAAGTGGCTTGAAAATAGTCCATGGAATAATGGTTGAAGGCGGAGCTCTCAATGGCCATGTCCTAGGCGGTATGGAGAGGAGGTGCTGGCGGAGGATGAACGCTAGAAGAACTCCCAACATGAGGGTGGCCGCTGTAAAACTCCAAATTGGGCTTCGCTTGCTTGGAGGTGGCGAGCTTCTCATCCACTGTCTTAAAAGGTGGCAGCAATTTCTCATCTGGACTGATCGGTACACCCGCCAGACGACAAAGGCCGGTGATGGTGTGAGGAAAGTAGAGGCCCACCGACGGAGTCCGCATCGAGTAGACAATGGAATCGTGGATGAGAGTGCCTACATCAATCGGCCATCGCTTCGTGATGGCATACACAAGAATATCCCAGTCCGCCTGCACGTCAACTGTGTGTAGCACTGGAAAAAGTTGTCGGGCTATGAAAGCATACCATAAAGCCGGCTCAAGCTTCAGAAATTGCTCCGAAAAATGAGTGAACCGGAGAGGATCGTGCCACTGTGCACCCGCATAACACATCTCTCTCAAAATCAGATTATAATCTGGATTAGACTTAAAATTCCTAAACTGACTATGATCAGCAGCAGGTGTATCTAACAACCTATTCAATGTATCAACATCAAATGGAACAAGTTTCCCTTGGACAAAGGCTTTAGAATCATCTCGGGCTGGGGCATTAGCATAATATTCCCTAACCACCGGGACAATGGCGGGTTCGGGCACTTTTCAAAATATATTCCATTTACGCTTATTAATCCCCAAAGAAACAAATTCATGAAAATCCAGAGATAATTCACGCTCAGCAATTGGATTACGATTGAGTCTGGCGTGTTCATACCTCTCTTAGGCCTCCCGAGAAACGAATCGATTGGAGTGTGTGTCGGATGAAGATGAGCTAGCGACGGCAGACCCAAACGAATGACCTCTTTTGACTGGCATGGTGGTGGTCGGCCGGAAATCAGAGGCAGTGAGCAGCGGCGTGGCGATAAGGAGCGCGAAACATGATGATTCTCGATGGTATGACGGAAATTGGCGGACACCCACTTGAATTGTGACAAGAAATTCCAAAAATCTGCAAAAGATGGACAAATTTGATGGAAATTTTGTAAGAATTTGGAGATTATGGAATTGGGGGTTAGGGTTTATGTGAGGAAAAGAGAGAAGAAGAAGAGGAGAATGGGGGAGAAAAAGTGAGAATCCCGTTTTTTTTTCAGCCATATGCTCTCGCGCGCGCGCGAGACTGGATCTCGTTGCCTCTGAAATTCTATGTTGCGCGCGCGCGAGGAGTATTATTGCATGCGTGTGGTCAACTCTGTGCTCCTCTGATTTATAAGCTGCGCGCGCGCGAGGAGTAGACCTCGCGCGTGCGCAGTATAATAAAACAGCAACTTCCGGATCTGCATAAGAAAAATAACTAACATTAAAACAAAGAAAAAAGAAAAAAAAATGAAACCAAAATAAAAATAAAACAAATTAAACTATAAAAATAAATACTGGGTTGCCTCCCAGCCAGCGCTAAATTTATAGTCTATAGCCCGACTGTTCTCCCTTTAGTGGCAACATTCAAGGTGGCTTATCCCCCGACTTGGAAAAATTCAGATCAGTCTTGCACTTGCATGCTACATCTCTATAGAACTTTTGCAATGGACTAATTCCTGCGGAGAATTGAACCTTTTGACATTCATCACCTATAGCATGAAACACATCAATAAATTTGACAGTAGAGCAAGATTTTAAATTTGGGCTATCATTAGCCAACTTAAGCATATTAAACACCACTTGCTCATTATTCAGTCTCAATATTAACTCTCCCTTCTCAACATCAACTAACTCCCTACTCATGGATAAAAATGGACGCCCTAAAATTAGAGGCACCTCACAATCTGCATTCATGTCAAGAATTACAAAATCAATAGGATAAATAAACTTATCAATCTTGACTAGAACATTCTCAATTATCCCCTTGGGTATTTACTAGATCCATCAGCAAATTTAAGAGAAATATTTGCCGGTTCAATGTTGCATATACCCAATTTCTTAGAAAGTGCATGAGACATCAAATTTATACTCGATCCTAAGTCACACAAAACATTATCGACTGAGAATTTTCAAATATGACAAGGTATGGAGAAACTCCCTGGATCGTGAAATTTTTGTGAGAGTTCCTTCTAAAGCACAGTCGAACACTTCTCATTCATTGTGACCTTCGTCACATCATTCAACTTATTTTTTTTTTAGAAAGTCCTTCAGAAATTTGGCATAGTTCGGCATATGAGCTAGTGCATCTGCAAAAGGTATGTTAGTATGTAGTTTCTTGAAGATTTCAAGAAAATTTTTAAATTTATGATCAAATAATAACTCCTTCGCTCTATGAGGGAAAGGTAATGTAGAAATATCAACATCATTATTAACTTCAAATTTTGAAGGCTTACCTTTCTTACCTGCCATGGAGAACTTTTCAGTGCGCATATCCTCCTTGACTTCTGAAATTTTCGTCCCATCCATATTTTTCTCTTCTACCATCTGCTCAGATTTTTCAGATTGTGCTCGAGTCACGACCATGATAGCATTCACGCCCTTGGGGTTTGTTTTGGTGTTACTCAGTAAAGTTCCAGTAGGTTGATTTGACAATTGGGTTGCGATCTGCCCCATCTGAATTTCCAACTTCTGCAGCATAGCCTCCTGATTCTGTAGGCGAGTTTCAGTGCCCTCTACATATTTCATCTTGATTTCTTCAAAGGAGGGCTTCTTCTTGACCGGATTTGATGTGTTGGCGGTAGGATCTGGAGCTTTCCATGAGAAGTTTGGATGATTCTTTCAGCCAGGATTGTAAGTATTATTGTAGGGATTTTATGGCTGTCTCCCTTGATTTCTCATGAAATTCTCCGCATCAACCTCAAATACTTGATGTTCCTTGGGCTGTTGACCTTGCATTTGATTGGCTGAAGCTGTCTGCATAACTGCCATCTGATGAGTAAGAGCATCGATTTTGGCATTTAGTGCTGTTAGTGCATCGACTTCTAGTACTCCAGCCTTTTTCTCCTTTTTAGCATCTGGTCATCCAATGTTGCTTTCAGCCATATTTCTAATGATTTCCCATGCTTCTGCCGGTGTCTTCCTGAATAGGCTTCCATTAGCAGCATCATCCAACATGGATCGAACAGATTGATCCGTCCCATTGTAGAAGGTCTGAGTCTGCTGGCTCTAAGTAAGATTATGTTGAGGACACATCCTCAACATTTTTTTGAATCTGGTCCAAGCCATATGTAGAGATTCCGCTTCCTTCTGCCTGAATGAGATGATGTCAGAAATTAGTTTTGCCATCTTCGTGGGAGGAAAATAATTGTTCAGAAAAGTCTGAACAAGTTGGTTCCATATAGTAATTGAACCAGTAGGCAAATAATCTAGCCACTCAACAGCTTTGCCTTGAAGAGAGAATGGGAATTACCGCAGTCGTACTGCATCAGATGTTACCCCATTGACCTTGAATGTGTCGCAGATCGACAGAAAACGCTCCAGATGAGCGTAGGGGTCCTCCACAGATGCACCCCCAAATCTTGCTTGCAGTTGGATTAGCTGAATAGTAGAGGGTTTAAACTCAAAATTGTTCACCTCAACAGCGGGGCGAACGATGCTAGATCCATATCCTTCAACTGGCGGTCTAATCAGATCCCAAACAGTACGGTTGTCCGTCATCTCTACTTCTGATTCAGATTCGGACTCTAATTCAAGATTGATAGATTTCTTGGCTATTCGGATCCTGCTAATCGTGCGTTCGATCTCTAAATCAAGTGGTAGTAATTCCCGAGATCGAATGATATGCATGCACAACAAAAGGTACCTGAAAATCACCAAGAAAAATTTAAAAAAATAAATAATGTCTAATCTCAAGCGAAATAAAAAATTCTGATATCAAACAGTCCCCGGCAACGGCGCCAAAAATTGACCGGCTAAATCGGTATGATAAAAAATAAACTGGCAAGCGTACCAGGTCAATTTATAATATAGTGGACAAAGTCCAGATGTCGAACCCACATGGACTGTATAAATATGAATACCAAAATATATTTATTCCTACTTAATCTAGACTAATGAATAAAAATGATTCAGATCTTAAACTAATAATTAAAATTGAAAATAAAATTAAATTAACTAAAACGCAGCAGGAAAATTTGGATTTAATTCAAATTTGGGAAAAACTTGATCAAGGACTCACGTAGGTACCAGACAATTCATGTAACAAGCAGTCGATCTAAGACATCAGACTTAATCTTAATTCACGGGAATTTACATAAATTGTTCAAATGACTATTTCTAGAACAATCAAACCTATTCAAATTTTGACGGATTAATCTTTCGTAATTCTAATCAAATTTGAATGCATGAATAACTGTGAAAATTTAGTTTACACCCAAACCGCATAATGAAACCGAATTCTATTTGTAGTCAGTTTTACACTATGTTGAATATCGAAGTGATAAAAATTGAAACCTCCTCTGTCGAATTGGAATCAATTAACATGCAAGAAAATAACTGGCCAAGAAATTCACAAGACAAATATAAATTCGATAACCAATAAAATCAAATCAAGTATGAAAATCTCAAATAAACAAATCAAGTTTTCTACATAAATTGTCTGGTCCAATCACGTGGCCTTGATCGAAGAAAAACTACAACTCACTAATAAACATAATTAATCAAACAAAGTCTAAAACCATAAACTAGAAAAAAAAACACGAAAGTAGAAGAAAAATTGTAGATTGTTCAAGCAGCCGCCGTCAGCCTTCGTGCGTAATCAAAAAGACAAAAAGTCGTCGAAAAGATCATAAAATTTCTATTTATAGGGTCCGCCCCAATTAGAATCCTCCTCAACCTAAAATTCTCAAAAATTACAACTTCTCGAACACGCGCGCACGCGCGGTTCAATTAAGCAGTGGCTTCGTGACCCTCTCGTGCGCGCACAAGTAGGAGTCTCGCCCGCGCGCGACCTCCCATTGGGCTTCTCTGGAACTTTCTTCTGTGCGCACGCAATAAGGGATTTCGCGCGCGCGCGAGTCTTCCTCACAGTTGCTTCTTAAAAACTCCATTTTCCTACAAAATTCAACCAGGATAGTATAATACATGCACATAAAATAAAACACTAACAAAACTCACGAAAATAAAATAAATGCATGCAAAATAAATATAAAAATAGCACAAAATAATGTATACTCAACACACTTATCACATTTCAACTGACCTCTTCTGCTCACGATACAACATCAGAGTTCTTATTGCATCCATCACATGCTTTTGAACATGAAGTTTTCCGTTTGCCTACCGAAAGCATCTATATAAGAATACAAGCAGGGTCATGTTCTGCATGAGGTTAAAGACCTTACGCTCAAAACTAGTCATGCCTGAGACACTTGAGGCATTCCCTGGTGAAGGTTTTTATGGAAATCTCTCCCACTATGAGTGGAGAATCTCCTCGGACTGAAGCCACATGGGTTGTCACACCCATGCATTTCAATAAGTCCTCAGATGCATTTGAAGTAAAATACTTGATCTTCTCTTCTAGTCTTCCCTTGATGGAACCCAGACACTCTTCGACCAGCTATACTATGCATCAATGATAAATTGCCCACAGTAGTCAGTCTATCCACCGATATTCTATTACTGGTGTTCTCATCACTGTTGCATTCCTCATAAAGAAATTCTCTGTTTCCAATTTCGGAAATGACGAACTTAAACATTTCGATGGTGACGAACTTCTAGCATCCCATGATAAATCTTCATCCACTTTGGTCTCATTGATCCTACAAGAATAACCCAAAGTTTTAGTACTGTACCCCAAGTATCTTTGCATGTAGCTCTGATACCAATAAATGTAGCGACCCAACCCGAATCCACTACCTAATCAGAGTTTAGAGCATAAATAAGCATGCAATTAACATAATCAAATAAATCGCTGCGAAAGACTTAAATAAAAACGGGTCAGAAGAATACAACCGAATAAACAAATTAGATGTACAACCCAATCGAATCATTAAGCCTAAGGACAAATAAAACCTACAGCTAATCATGTTGCCTCCACTGGTTTCTGGCTGCTCCAAGCTCCGGGTGTTCAATCGTGCACCTACCCCGTTGAATGGGGTGTCCAAACATACAAAAACACTAGACATGAGCGACTACACTCAATACAAAAGTACGGGTAAACATACAAACATGATGCATGCAAATTAATATGACAAGGTATCCATATCTGGGATAACTGTATATAAACTGCTCAGAATGGCGCCTGGGATATGAGTGGTACAACCCGAGACAAACCACTGAGTACACTCCTCATTCCTACCGGACGTGGACCGTGTCCTTCAGATACCAGTGCTGGCTAACCCGTCAGTCACGGGGCGCTCAACATCAACCATCCGAATAGGGCTGAGCGGCCCTACATGGCTCATCTCAAAAGATGTACGGGCTCAATATGATGTGAACATGACACATAATAATCCATGCAAAACATAGCACATAAATGCAACACATAAGCATGCATACCCACTGACTATCTCAGTCAGTACCTACGTACCTTATTACAGGCAATCCTAGCAGTCCCACTCTAGGTTTTCAAGTCTATCATCAGCTCTACAATGCAAATACCCATGCATAATTATTTAAGCTCCAGAAGCCTTAACTAAGATATTGCATACTCCTAAATAATTTAAGGATATCATAGCTATACCTGCGTCCGTCGTCGGCCTGCTGATGGCGATAATACCTAAACTTAGCTATAGCTCCGCTACTAGCCCCTTAGCGCCTAGCCACTTTTGGCTCGCCAATAGGACGCCTAGAAAGTCCCTAAAAAGCCAAAAGACTGCAAGAAGAAGAGAGAAAAGGAGGAAAATGTGAGAAGAGAAATGATCTTGGATGCCCTTTATATAGAAAATGATCGGGCCGTCCGATCCGCAGTTTGGATCCTCCGATCCTGATCGGAGCATCCGAACCCTCTGTCCGAACGCCCTCAGCCAACCACATGTCTACCTTCCAGAGGATGCCTGCCGACACGAGTTCGGAGCGTCCGAAGTCCCATTGGTGATGTCATCAATGACGTATTATTCTCGAACAACTGTCAATGTAAGATCGAAGCCTCCGATCCGAGTTCTTAACGTCCGAACTCTTCAGAGCTTTCGATCCAAGTAACTTGGCTCCGTTCCTTGTTCGAATCATCCAAACATGATTTGGATCGTCCGATCCCTCGGAACCTTTTCGACTATTTAGAGTGTTCTGGATCCACTTCAGGACTTCGTTAAATAATCTGGAATTTCCTTAATCATGTTTTTACTTAATCTAAACATGATTATTGGATTAATTAAAATTTAACCCTAATTTTGGATACGTGTCACTACAAGAATTTAGGTAACAATCAAATTTTGGTATGTTAAAGAATTTAAATAGATGAAATAAGGAGAAGGAGTTAAGATCGAAGCAAAAAGAAGTGAAAATATCAAAGTCGGAGCACCGAGAAGAGGCGCAATAAAGAATTACGGAGCAGAAAGTGTCCAAAAATTATTGGAGATTCTAGCGAGATCCAAATCCAATCTCCACCGTTCAAAATGAATTTAGGATGTTTTAAAGCTACTATCCAAATTTCAGCCCGATCCAACGGATAAAGACAACTAGAGACCAAGGAGAAGGGAGAATAAGCATTCTTGGCACGAATACGAACGAAGCGACTTCCAGAGATAGAGAAGAATCATCTACCTTCGTTTTTATTTCGTTCTTTCTCCTAATTTTTAATGATCTTCAAGAAAATGATTTGTTTGATTTTTATTTTTGTTATGAACTAATTCCTTTGTCTAGAGGGATGACGTAGCTTGACTTGAAACCATGTTTTTTTATATTTTGATTGATATATTAGAATTCTTCATCCGATTTATTTGTGTTTTCCTGAATTGATTGCATTCAATTAACTGATCACTAGTTGACTTGTTATATTAATTTGAAATCTAGCACTCGAGAGAGGCAATTTTGAATAGGACCGTTGAAAAATACATCGTTGGTGTTTATAGAGTTCGAGAGGCCTATAACTCCATTGAAACCATTGTAAGAATTATTGTGTTGTTTACCGAATTTCACTTGAGAAAGGGAGTAGAAAATATTGATAATTCTTGTTTAGTAAACTAGAATAATTTATGATATAGATTTTTTTAGGAATTAAACTGGTGGATAGTCAAGTGAAGTCGAACCTCTAGAATTTTTCTCTCATTGAATTTCATCTCGCGAACTCATTAATTAATTTTAATCATTGCAATTTTTATTTACTTGAATTCCAAACATTCTCGTAGCTCTACATAAGATTAAGATTTTATTAGGTTCAAATATTTAATATAATATCATTTTATTCATTCTCTGTGTGATCAAATTGGACTTAATTTCTATATTATAACTTGACAACGTACACTTGCGAGCGAAAAATACACAACAAGTTTTTGGCACCGTTGTCGGGGAATGAATTTTATTTGATTTATATTATGTGCTAATTAGTCTTAATTTTAATTTAGAGCATTTATTTTATTTTATTGGTTCTAATTTAAATTTTCTCTTCTCTGTTTATGCAGTTTATGCGAAAAAGACAAAGTTACGACTCACTCCTGTTTGATCCAGAAATTAAGAAAACTGCGAAAGCCATGAGTAAATCTAGAAGATAATAGTTGAAACAAATGGCTTAAGAAAGAGAAAAAGGAGAAAATACTAGTCTGGTTCCAATCAGAGATCACTTTAGACCCGTGATCAACAATCACTATTCTGGAATTGCTTGGAAAAATATCACTGCTAATAATTTTGAGTTGAAGCCGACATTGATTAATATGGTGCAACAGAATCAGTTTAGGGGTGTAGCTACTGAAGATCCAAATTTACATATGCGCACTTTTCTGAAGATTTCTTACACGATGAAAATTCATGGTGCTACTGAGGACACCATCTGACTACGATTGTTTCCATTTTCTCTTAGGGACAATGCTCGTAGTTGGTTATAGTCACGGTCTCTTAGGAGTATTACTACATGTTATGGCATGGCTTCTAAGTTTTTGGATAAATATTCTCAGTCTGCCAAGTCTTTCCAACTGAAAATTGAGATCACTACATTCAGAAAACACGATTATGAGCAGTTGTATAAAGTATGGGAGCGAAACAAAGAATTGATACGAAATTTCCCAAACCATAATTTTGCAGATAGGGAGCAGATTGAATTATTTTACAATGGTTTGAATGGGCCAACTCAGATTTCTGTGGATGTTGCTACTGGAGGATCAATATTTTTTAAATTTCCTGTGGATGCTTATGAGATGCTTGAGCAGATGTCGATTAATAGCTATCAGTGGCCGAGTGAGAGATCTATGATAAAGAAACGTGCTGGAATTCATGAAGTTGATGCATTTACGGCCTTGAGTGCTCAAATGGCTGCTATTTCTACACAGTTGGCTGCGATGAGCTAGGAAAATCAATTTTCAACTAAGTCGGCATCATTGGCGACTGCACTTTATCCTACTGATGGATTTGAATGTGTGGAGCAAGCTCAGTATGTGAACAACCGTAATTTTTCTGGCTATCGAGGTAATCCTATACTAAATCAATATCATCCTAGTTTGCGCAATCATGAGAATTTTTCAAATGCAAATAATAATAATAATGTGTTGAATTCTCCATCGGGGATTAAAAATCAAAATCGTGAGGGTATACCAACTATGGAGGATTTGGTTGGTAATTTTAAATCTGAGTGATGAGTGCATTTTGTATGCATTAGTTCGTGATAGGTTTATGTCTATTTTGTGTGCATTCATATTGTTTTTATGTGTTTTTTTGTGTTTTAATGCATGCTTGTGTATTTCACTCTCCGGGTTAATTTTGTAGGAAAATGGATTTCTAAATAATGAATTACGGAGCAACCATGGTCAAAAATTCAAATTTAATTTTATAGAGACCCAAATCAGATCTCTACCGTTTAATTAAAGTTCAAGATGTTTTGAAGCTTCTGTCAAAATTTCACGACAATCCGACGGCTAGAATTTAAGATATGAATTTTTCAAAATCGTCGCGCGGAGCAGAAAAATCCACTCGCTCGAGCGAGCGGAGCGAGCAAAATTTGTATTTTTGGAAACTCTTGCTCGGATTGGATGCTATCTTTTGAAGACCCTTGGGCATATAAATACAAATCTAATCATCATATTAAAGGGTTTCAACATGCAGAGAATGCAGACAAGAGGAGAGAAGCGGCTAGGCTTGGAGATTGGAGATTTGCTCCATCGTCATCAGAGTTTTCTTTCTTTCCTTTTTGTTTGAATTCTAGTTTCAATTATTGAGTAGTTTGTTTTCAACAAAGACGGTGTGATTGGGCCGAACAAATTCATGTAGAAAACTTGGATATTTGTTTGGGATCTTTCAGAGTTGATTTTATTTTATTGATTGTCAGATTTATATTTGTCTTGTGAATAGTCTGATCAACTGTTTGCTTGCATGTTAATCGATTCTAAGTCGACAGAGGAGGAATTGATTTTGATCACTCTAATAATTAACATATGGTAAAACCGACTAGAAATAGTATTCGGTTTCAGTGTGCGGTTTTAAGTGAAAACTGAATTCTCACAGCTCTTCATGCATTTGAATTTGATTAGAATTACAAAAAATTAATCCGTCAATATTTGAATAGGTTTGATTGTTCTAAAAATAGACCTTTGAACAAGTTAGGAGAATTCACCGTAATTTAAGATTAAATCTGAGTCCTGAATCGGCTACATGTTACATGATTTGTTCGGTACCTACGTGTATCTTGGTTGTCTCGTTTTAATTAAATTTTCTTGTTAGCTATTTTAATTCTTATTTCTTCAGAAGTTTTTATTATAAATTCTTATTTTATTTAAATCAAATTGCTTTTTATGATTTTTTTCTAGATTAAGCTAAATAATTAAGTGCAAATTGCTCAAAAATCCCCAATGCAAACATGTTTTGCTCTGCACTCTCTAGCCACTTTTTTGTACCACATTTTTTGTTAATTTGTACCACATCTTGTATGATTTTGTACCACATCTTGTATTATTTTGTACTACATTTTATGACTAGGGACCCCAAAGAAAAACATGTTTGTATTTGGGATTTTTGAGCAAATTGCCCAATAATTAATTCTTGAGAATTGACTGCAGTCCCTGTGGGATCGATACTTGGACTCTCTGTCCACTTTACTACTACTTGACCTGGTACGCTTGCCAATAGATTTATATCACATCGATTTGGCCGGTCAAGTTTTTGGCGCCGTTGCCGGGGACTGTTTAGTTAATATTAGGATATATTATTTGCTTGAGACTAGATATTTTATTATAGTTAGTTATTTATTATATATTATTAATATTGCAATTTTTTACTTGTGAGGTACTTGGAGATGGATCATCGACAGGTGTTCACAAGGTTTGGCCAACAATACTCGGAGCCTTTCTATGATTCTTGGGGAGATTCAATGATTTGGCGAACAGATTTTGATGTCATGATTTTTCAACCTACACTCTAGTTCAAATTTTTTATGGTGGTTTGGATGAGCTAACAAGGCATTGGGTAGATTATGGAGCTTTGGCCACTGGAAGTCACTTGTTCAACAGAGATTATGACAGTGCGATGCACTTGTTAAATGATATGGCAGATTTTGACTACCATTGGCATTGTGATCCTTCACTGCAGGGTTGGAGTGACCAATATCCTCCACAATTCAACTCCACAAATCAAGAAGAGTGTATAGGGCATTTTGAGGATCATGTGGCTCAGTTGGAGAACATGGTGCGACGAAAGACAACGACAAATCAGTTCTTAAAAAGCCGCATCAAGTCTTTGAGTCTCTTGGATGAACAGATTGCACTTCTTATAGAACCATTTTCTGAGATCTGTCGAGAGAATGAAGTAATTGAGCCAGAGCAAGATGAAATAATTTTTGAGGAATCTTCTTGTGAGGATGAGCTAGCTGAAGTGACCGTGGAGGCGGAGGAATTATACAAGACAAAATATTTGACCTCGTCAATGGTTTTTACATGTCCACCATTAGAAGATACGTTCTTGCCATTGACGCCAACTTCGCAATATTGCATCCTCTATGAGCTTCAGCTTAGATTCGAAGTCTCCTTCCAAAATAAAAAATTCATGCCGAGTATTGCTGGACTGACGAGCTTCCCATGTCAATATCACGCCAAGCTTGAGGGCGTAGGAAATCAAGACCCATATGTAGAGTCGTATGATTCTTACTATGGGCGCCAACCTCTCTTTGATGGTTGCTTCTGCATAGTCGGGCTGTAGACTATAAACCTAGCGCTGACTGGGAAGCAACCCAGTGTTCTTTCCCTTGCTTTTTATTTTATTTTATTTTATTTTTGTTTTTAGTTTTATTTTTTTTATTTTTTCTTCTTTTCCATTCCAGTCTGCAGTGCCTGCCGCTATACCCAGTCTACTGTTATTGCTCCAACTTATATTGTCGAAAAGAAAGCTGACAAATCTATAACCAGGGGAGTGTTGTTTTTGTTTTTCTTTGTGTTTATGTTCGTTTTGCATTTTGTTCATTGTTTCTAGAGCATTGAGTGCAAGGCTTTGGATAAGTATGGGGGTAGATTAGTTTTGTTTGTTTTGTTGTTTTGCATTCATATGGTTTAGTTTATTGCATATAGTTCGTAATCATCCATATAATTGTGTTGTTGTTTGTCTTGTGTGAATAAGTAGAATGATGATTGTTGGCCTATGATGATAGAGTTATTAAAAAAAAATTATGAAAATGTTGCTTTTATTTGAACATGAGAAACTGTTGGTTGAATCGTGAATCTTTTTAAGCACACATGTTAGACTAGTGTAGTGTAGCGATGTAATTGATGAAGTTCGTGTTTTCTTGACCATTGCACGACAATAGATGTTTTTTGATCATGATAGTGTCTTTGGATTCCCGATGATTGTTAGATATTGCATGTATGATCTTGGGCGTACCGATAAAATTTTTGAAAAACTTTTGTTGAAAATTATGTTAACTCCATCCGAGTTACGAGCAGAGATTGAAATCCTAATCTCGTGTTCTTGACTAAGTATGCGGATTCCATGGGGTTAATAATTTTGAAATTTTAAAATAAAAATTCCATCCGGGCTTGGAAATTGATTGAAATTCTATTCAATTTTCCATAGCTAAGTTTGCGGGTTAAATGGGATTGATGCTCCATCTGGGTTATAGACGAGGAGATTGAAATCCGAATCCTATCTTAGTTATAGCTAAGTTTGCGGGTAATTATTGGGGCTTATAAAAAAATACCGGGTGTAAAATCCGAAGGTACGTAATTAATCTCATGAAAGTGCATGTTTTTGTTTGGGATTGTAGAGATGACGGAGTGCTGAATTGTGATATTTGCATTGAATTGTCATAGGTCGCTAAGCATTCTTATGATGGATCCCTTTGAAGTGGCACGAAACTGGAATAACATGACACACACACACACGTTTACGTTAAACTGACAGTGTATTGTGAACAATCAGAAGTTTGTGGTTTTTAATTTTTGAAGTTAGATTTATCGGAGGCTATGTTGTTCATGATTCATTCTTACTTATGTCATTGTTTGCATAGTGTTTTTGCATTTCTTGCTCGAGGGTGAGAAAGAGTTAAGTATGGGGGTGTTGATGAGTGCATTTTGTATGCATTAGTTCGTGATAGGTTTATGTCTATTTTGTGTGCATTCAAATTGTTTTTATGTGTTTTTATGTGTTTTAATGCATGCTTGTGTATTTCACTCTCCGGGTTAATTTTGTAGGAAAATGGATTTCTGAATAATGAATTACGGAGCACCCTTGGTCAAAAATTAAAATTTTATTTTAGAGAGACCCAAATCAGATCTCCACTAATTAAAATAAATTCAAGATGTTTTGAAGCTTCTATCAAAATTTCAAGTCAATCCGACTTCTAAAACTTAAGATATAAATTTTTCAAAATCGTCGCGCTGATCAGAAAAATCCACTCGCTCGAGCGAAAGTCTATGCTCGCTCAAGCGAGTGATACGTGCCAAAAATCTTCCGAGACAGAAAGTTGCTCGCTCGAGCGAGACCTATGCTCGCTCGTGCGAGCGGAGTGTTCAGAATTTGTATTTTTGTAAACTCTTGATCGGATTGGATGCTATCTTTTGAAGACCCTTTGATATATAAATACAAATCTAATCATCATATTAAAGGGTTCCAACACACAGAGAACGCAGACAAGAGGCGAGAGGCGACTAGGCTTGGAGATTGGAGATTTGCTCCATCGTCATCAGAGTTTTTCTTTCTTTCCTTTTTGTTTGAATTCTAGTTTCAATTATTGAGTAGTTTGTTATCAACCATGACGGTGTGATTGGGCCGAACAAATTCATGTAGAAAACTTGGATGTTTGTTAGGGATTTTTCAGAGTTGATTTTATTTTATTGATTGTCATATTTATATTTGTCTTGTGAATAGTCTGATCAACTGTTTGCTTGCATGTTAATCGATTCTAAGTCGACAGAGGAGGAATTGAATTTGATCACTCTAATAATCGACATGTGGTAAAACTGACTAGAAATAGCATTCGGTTTCAGTGTGCGGTTTTAGGTGAAAACTGAATTCTCACAGCTCTTCATGCATTTGAATTTGATTAGAATTACGAAAAATTAATTCGTCAATATTTGAATAGTTTTGATTGTTCTAGAAATAGACCTTTGAACAAGTTAGGAGAATTCACCGTAATATTGAAAGAGTGGGTGCCCGGTGAGCCAACTTGTGGCTAAGGGCTTTGATGACTCTTTGTATAAACAATCTTTTGTTTAATATAATTTACACTTTTATAATGGCAATGACTTTATCTTTCTTCATATTGTTATATTGTGATATACTATTGTTGTTTTGATAAAGACCTTGAATATACTATAGTGTATGTAAGATGTGGTAGCACATGGGGATGGCTATCATGAAACACATCTTATAGTCACTGTATATTCTAAACTGTTCCTATTCGATTGAGCCGTCCGTTAATAAGGATAAGGATCGCTCGAGATTGAGACTAGCATTTGCGATGCCGAGTACCACGTTTCATTGGTATGGAACATAGAGATGTTCAAAGCATGCAAATGGATATTCATACGATGAATGATCGAACTACCCTATTCGAACTTTTCAAGTGGTTATCACTTATCGAGTGGATAAAGTCCGCGGTTTTGGTTGTACATGAAAGAGTGGGTGCCCGTTGAGCCAACTTGTGGCTAAGGGCTTTGATGACTCTTTGTATAAACAATCTTATGTTTAATATAATTTACACTTTTATTAATGGCAATGACTTTATCTTTCTTCATATTGTTATATTTTGTATAAACAATCTTATGTTTAATATAATTTACACTTTTATTAATGGCAATGACTTTATCTTTCTTCATATTGTTATATTGTGATATACTATTGTTGTTTTGATAAAGACCTTGAATATACTATAGTGTATGTAAGATGTGGTAGAACATGGAGATGTCTATCATGAAACACATCTTATAGTCACTGTATATTCTAAACTGTTCCTAGTCGATTGAGCCGTCCGATAATAAGGATAAGGATCGCTCGAGTTTGAGACTAGCATTTGCGATGCAGAGTACCACGTTTTATTGGTAAGGAACATAGAGATGTTCGAAGCATGCAAATGGATATTCATACGATGAATGATCGAACTACCCTATCCGGACTTTCCAAGTGGTTATCACTTATCGAGTGGATAAAGATCGCGGTTTTGGTTGTACACCATTAGTCCTTACTACTTGAAACATCATTGAGACTCTATATGCTAGTACTGTGCTTTGACTCATTTACCGACTCTATTGGGTTCATCAGGTGTCGGGATTGGGTACAGTTACAACACATATAGGAGTCGATGCTTTGTTGTCAAGGATTCACCACATACTTGCGAGTGTGGATATCCTATGCGATCTGAGAAGATATTAGTGTGACGAATCTCTGGCCAGAGTACATGATGTGTTTTAAGAAATGGTTTCTTAGTAACACATGCGATGTCACTATTTGATCTTCAAGATGTATTGCATAGTTATCGAATCTCGAACGACTCTCGATTTACCAATGGTTGTTGATTTGATCGGGATATATGGATGAAGGGACCGTACTGTATGCTAACCAAAATCTATTGGTTCTTGCAGGCACTATCAGTGATACCTAGGGAATCATGGGGCGATGTTGCTAGGCGCTCTTACCATGATTCGATGGGCAAGTCGGAAATTGTTGTTCCGAGTCACAAGGAGTTGTGAGCCCACGGCTAGTTGTATCCCTGAACCATTGAGGGTCACACAGAGTAATGGATTTTTAATCCCCGTTGAGATAGTTAAATTTAAAGAGTTAAATTTAATGAACAAAGAAGTTGGACTTCTTATTTAAGAGTAGAGGAGTAAGATTTCCTAAAATGACATAGGGATGGGTATTTTTGGAAATCACTAAATTCGGATTCAGAAAAATTTATATTGACTTTAAAAGGTGCAGAAATGGTTTCTGTGCACATTGGTGAAATCGGTTTATCAATCGGAGTCATGATGAATTTTATATTAATTTCTGAACATGCGGGCTTTGCTTGTCGGGCTTGAACTTATGACTAATGGGCCCTAAGCTGTTAGCGGCCTACATTATAAATAAGTTATTGCAGTACAGAAATTACACACAACAGGTCACAATTTTCGAAAACCCTAGTATTTTTCTCTAACAGTGGCCGCCCCCCTCCCCTCTGCTCAGAAAAAATCCAGCCTGTGAATTTTGAATTACAGTCTGGTTTAACGGATCAAATTCGTTAATTCTCTTCGTAGAAACTTCTGATAGATTTTCTAGTGCAATCTATCAGAGGGATTAAATCTCTGTTCGTGGACCTGATTGAAGAACAGTTCGTTCATCAATTCCTGGGAGATACAACAAGAGCAGAGCAATCTGTTGGTGTCAATAATCTCGATTCGAGATTGGAGGTAAAAATTTATAATTGTTATTTAATTTTTACACACACAATTTAATCGTAAAAGTTTTGATACCCATTATGGAATCGTTCCATATAAAATTTTTAAACTTCCGCTGCACCGGGTATCAATTTTGATTGATCTGATCGCCGCGTTTTCCAACAGTGGTATCAAAGCCAGGTTGCTCAGATCAAGCGATTAAATTAATCGATTGTACAAAAATTTTTAAGCCTCGATTTTTGAAACAAAATAAATATTTTAAAAATAAAATTTTTTTTTTTCGGGCAAAACCTGTGCAGCGATTGGATCGCTGCCCCGGGGGGGGCAGCGATCGTCGCTGCCCGGCCCGAGCCCTTTGGGGCGCGGGCAGCCCGGGAACGTCCCTGGCGGCCCGCGAAAAAATTAATTTTTTTAATTTTAAAATTAAATTTTAATATGTTAAAATTTTATTTTTGGTCCGATCGAAAATTGTTTTTGATTGGTCCACGAGGCATCGGATCGAATTGTTCGAGTACGAAAATTTTAAAATTGATTTTTGGATAAATTTGAATTTTTGGAAAATTTAAATATTTTATCCGTTAAATTGAATTTTGAAATTAATTATTTTTGGTACAATTGATGATAAGATATGATCTTATGGATATATTGAGTAAAATATGATTTTATGTATAAAATTGGATTTTATAGATAAAATATGATTTTATTTGATAAAAAGATAAAATATGATTTTGTATGTAAAATTAGATTCTATATATGGAATATGATTTTATCCTTTTAAATATAAATTGCCATTGCATGTTATCCAATAAATTAATTTTGAATTAAATGTTATTGGATAAGGATGATCGATTGCCATGACCAATTTTATAGGTGTATGTTAGGAATTTACATTTGTTTTTATTGTTGTTGGATTTATTAATGGGTCTGGTTTATGGCCCAATATGAATTGTCATATGTAATAAAAGTGGGCTTGGTTTATGGCCCGTTCCCACCCCTTAAAAATGTATCCCCTACTTGTCATTGTCATTTATTGTAAATACATTAGATTTAGTGGGAGATGGAGATTTGAAGACGGAGGTGGGCCCAGCAGACAATAAAGACAGAAGAAATGTAAATTGGACGCTCAATGTAATAGGATTGCATTGCATACTGCATATTACCTAGGATTGGACTAAGACTCGTGATTGGCAACCACGGGTCGATTAGAAATGGAATCGATCATCCTATATAATATATGATATTATTGTTTGTATGCATGTTTTAGACAAAATTGTGTGAATCCGGCAAGCATACAAAATTTTAAAATGATGAGACAAATTTTCAAAATTAAAATCCCTCATTTTAAATATGATTTAAAATTGATATCAAGATAAATAAAGGAAATTTAAAATTGTTTAAATGTTCCTACCTTCCATCAACGATCAATGTATGAGATGCTACCCGCGGATACGGTCCGGCTCATATTATTGGGGGGGCCCGTTCGTCGGAAAGCTGTACATTGGATCGACACATGTTGTAAGTTGGGTGGAACTCCCATGGGATCGACTCATATTATTGGGGGATCCACATGGCGACCGTCCATCACAACTTAATATTGATGGGTCATCTTGACATGTCACAATAAACGGCGTCATATTATTGGGCCCTTATTGGACATGAGATAAAAACGTGGAGGTTGCTTTGGAAGCAATTGGGCTCTACCTTTTGAAAATCATGGTTGGCTGATATTATTCGGGATCATAGTTTGTCAATTGGACTCCATGTTCTCACTAAGAAAAACAGTTTCCCGTTTTCACTAGAGGGTAGTGAAATCGTTAAAATAGTGGGAGTGAGATTCATAAAATAAATTTCGCCTATTTTATGTCTTAGTAAATTGATTTAACAATCACTGATATTTGTCTGTTTCTTTTCAGTATTTCATAAAGATGAATTCGCGTAATCCACTTTTCTCGATTCTCGAACAAAATAAATTGACGGGCGCAAACTATACGGAATGGTTCCGTAAGTTGAAGATTGTCTTGACTTCGGAGAAGATGCTCTACGTGTTAGAAAAATCTCCTCCGAAGGAAGCACCAGCTGACATAAGTCCGGAAGAGTTAGCCAAACTTGATACATGGTGGGACCATGATATCAAGGCCAAATGCTATATGCAAGCCTCGATGTCTGATGAACTCCAGAGGCGATTTGAGGACACCGTGAATGCTGCTGATATTCACGTACAACTCAAGGAACTTTTTGGGGCTCAATCGAGGGCTGAAAGGTTCGCTACTGTAAAGGAGCTAATGACGTGTCGCATGCGTGAAGGGACTTCGGTCCGTGATCATGGGGTACGAGTGATTTGGCTCATATAGAAGTTGGTAACCCTTGATTTGGTGTTGGAGCATGAACTCAACGTGGACTTACTACTTCTATCTCTTCCTTCTTCGTTTGACGGATTTTTGGTGAATTTCAATATGAACAAGATAGAGGCCTCCCTTGAAGAGATGGTCAATATGCTTGTGACATATGAATCCACTTTAAAGAAGGATAAACCGGCTTTCTTGGTGGGCTCCTCTTCTTCTGCTAAGAAGGGGCCAAGTACAAAGGGTAAGAAACGTTCTGCCCCACCCAAGAAAATCGAACCCGCGAAGAAGTACAAGACAAAGGCTTCAAACATGGAAAAGTCCAAGGATGTTTGCCATTACTGCAAGAAGCCCGGTCATTGGAAGCGTAACTGCAAGGAATATCTAGAGCAGTTGCGAACTGCGAAGGGTATGTTCTATATTGAAATAAATGTTTCACTTAATACTACTTCTTGGGTATTGGATACCGGATGTGGATCTCACATTTGCAATGATTTGCAGGTGATGACAAGAAGTCGCAGGCTTAGAATGGGTAAGACCCAGCTGAGGCTCGGAAATGGTTCCAGAGTTGAAGCTAAAGCTGTGGGAGATGTTTATTTAAATTTTCAGAACGATTTTAAGTTACTTTTGAGAGATGTTTTATTTGTTCCAGATTTGATTAAAAACATTATTTCTGTTTCTATGCTTGATAGAGATGGTTATTCTTGCAATTTTGTGAATGGGATTTGCAATATTTACAAGAATGAATGTTTGATTGGAAATGGACAACTTGAAAACGATCTATATAACTTAAAACTAAAAGATGTTCCAATAAATTATGTTGATAAACCGGCAACAACAAACAAAAGGAAAATCGATAGTCAAAACCCGGCAAACCTTTGGCATGCTAGGCTAGGTCATATTTCCTCAAGGAGGATGAACAAGCTAGTGGGAGAGGGCATGTTTGATATGTCTGATATTAACTCTCTACCTACTTGTGAATCCTGCCTGAAAGGAAAAATGATTAAATCTCCTTTTAAGGGGAAACCTGAGCGTAGTCAAAATCTGTTGGATTTGATCCATACAGATGTTTGTGGTCCATTTAGAGTTGGTACTCAATATGGCCACACCTACTTCATTACCTTTACTGATGATTATTCTAGGTATGGGTATTTATATTTAATGAAATATAAGTCTGAAGCATTTGAAAAGTTCAAAGAATTCAAGGCTGAAGTAGAAAACAAGCTAGGTAAAGTATTAAAGCACTTCGATCGGATCGAGGTGGAGAATACTTAAGTACCGAGTTTTTGGACTATCTGAAAGAGAATGGGATTCTCTCTCAGTGGACTCCTCCTATGACACCTCAGCTGAATGGTGTATCGGAGCGTCGTAATCGAACTTTGTTGGACATGGTTCGATCCATGATGAGCTTCACTGAGCTTCCACCTTCGTTTTGGGGCTACGCGCTTGAAACGACGGTATTGTAGCTGCTTGGTATGACTATGAGATATGGCAAATGGATGTGAAGACTGCATTTCTTAATGGAAACATTAAGGAAGAGATCTATATGACGCAGCCTGAGGGATACACATCCATGGGAAGCGAGCATAAGGTATGCAAGCTTCAGAGATCAATCTATGGTCTAAAACAAGCATCAAGAAGTTGGAACCAGAAATTTGATGAAACAATAAAGGATTTTGGTTTCATCAAGAACCCGGAGGAACCATGCGTGTACAAGAAAGTAGTTAAGGATGCTGTGACATTCTTAGTACTTTATGTTGATGACATCCTACTCATTGGGAATGATGTAGGGATGTTGCAGTCAACAAATATATGGTTATCAGGTAGATTCTCGATGAAGGATTTGGGTGAGGCATCCTATATTCTAGGGATACAGATCTATAGAGATAGATCTAAGAGAATGATAGGACTCACTCAATCAACCTACATCGACACCATATTGAAACGGTTTTCAATGGATGGGTCCAAGAGAGGACATCTACCCATGTTTCATGGAGTTTCTCTATCCAAGTCTATGTGTCCCAAGACTGATGAAGAGATAGAGAAAATGACACATGTACCATATGCGTCAGCCATAGGTAGTATCATGTATGGGATGATATCTACCAGACCTGATGTAGCTTTTGCTCTGAGTGTCACGAGCAGATATCAAGCTAATCCCAGTCAAATACATTGGAAAGCCGTGAAGGACATTATTAAGTACTTACAAAGGACTAAGAATATGTTCATGGTATATGGAGGAAGAGAACTAAAATTGGAAGGCTATACCGACTCTAGCTTCCAAAGTGACGTGGATGACTCGAAGTCAACCTCTGGATTTGTGTTCATGCTCAATGGCGGTGCTGTCTCTTGGAAGAGTTCCAAGCAGGACACCACAGCGGATTCCACCACTGAGGCAGAATACATTGCAGCATCAGTTGCTGCTAAAGAGGCCGTTTGGATGAGGAATTTCGTCCAAGAGTTGGGCGTCATTCCTGAAGTTGTTGGTCCAGTCCCGGTGTACTGTGACAACACGGGTGCCGTTGCTCAGGCAAAGGAACCAAGGTCTCATCAAAGATCCAAACACGTACTGAGGAAATACCACATCATCCGGGAGATTGTGGAAAGAGGAGATATCACTGTCGAAAGAGTGGCCTCTGCAGACAATATCGCTGATCCACTTACTAAGCCCTTGCCATGACCATTATTTGACAAACATCGCGAAGCAATGGGTCTACGTAGTATGACTAGTTGGCTTAAGGGCAAGTGGGAGATTGAAAGAATGGGTGCCCGTTGAGCCAACTTGTGGCTAAGGGTTTTGATGACTCTTTGTATAAACAATCTTATGTTTAATATAATTTACACTTTTATTAATGGCAATGACTTTATCTTTCTTCATATTGTTATATTGTGATATACTATTGTTGTTTTGATAAAGACCTTGAATATACTATAGTGTATGTAAGATGTAGTAGAACATGGAGATGTCTATCATGAAACACATCTTATAGTCACTGTATATTCTAAACTGTTCCTAGTCGATTGAGCCGTCTGATAATAAGGATAAGGAACATAGAGATGTTCGAAGCATGCAAATGGATATTCATACGATGAATGATCGAACTACCCTATCCGGACTTTCCAAGTGGTTATAACTTATCGAGTGGATAAAGTCCGCGGTTTTGGTTGTACACCATTAGTCCTTACTACTTGAAACATCATTGAGACTCTATATGCTATTACTGTGCTTTGACTCGTTTACCGACTCTATTGGGGTCATCAGGTGTCGGGATTGGGTACAGTTACAACACATATAGGAGTCGATGCTTTGTTGTCAAGGATTCACCACATACTTGCGAGTGTGGATATCCTATGCGATCTGAGGAGATATTAGTGTGACGAATCTCTGGCCAGAGTACATGATGTGTTTTAAGAAATGGTTTCTTAGTAACACATGCGATGTCACTATTTGATCTTCAAGATGTATTGCATAGTTATCGAATCTCGAACGACTCTCGATTTACCAATGGTTGTTGATTCGATCGGGATATATGGATGAAGGGACCGTACTGTACGCTAACCAAAATCTATTGGTTCTTGCAGGCACTATCAGTGATACCTAGGGAATCATGGGGCGATGTTTCTAGGCGCTCTTACCATGATTCGATGGGCAAGTCGGAAATTGTTGTTCCGAGTCACAAGCAGTTGTGAGCCCACGGCTAGCTGTATCCCTGAACCATTGAGGGTCACACAGAGTAATGAATTTTTAATCCCCGTTGAGATAGTTAAATTTAAAGAGTTAAATTTAATGAACAAAGAAGTTGGACTTTTTATTTAAGAGTAGAGGAGTAAGATTTCCTAAAATGACATAGGGATGGGCATTTTTGGAAATCACTGAATTCGGATTCATAAAAATTTATCTTGACTTTAAAAGGTGCAAAAATGGTTTCTGTGCACATTGGTGAAATCGGTTTATCAATCGGAGTCATGATGAATTTTATATTAATTTCTGAACATGCGGGCTTTGCTTGTCGGGCTTGAACTTATGACTAATGGGCCCTAAGCTGTTAGCGGCCTACATTATAAATAAGTTATTGCAGTACAGAAATTACACACAACAGGTCACAATTTTCGAAAACCCTAGTATTTTTCTCTAACAGTGGCCGCCCCCCTCCCCTCTGCTCAGGAAAAATCCAGCCTGTGAATTTTGAATTACAGTCTGGTTTAACGATCAAATTCGTTAATTCTCTTCGTAGAAACTTCTGATAGATTTTCTAGTGCAATCTATCAGAGGGATTAAATCTCTGTTCGTGGACCTGATTGAAGAACAGTTCGTCCATCAGTTCCTGGGAGATACAACAAGAGCAGAGCAATTTGTTGGTGTCAATAATCTCGATTCGAGATTGGAGGTAAAAATTTATAATTGTTATTTAATTTTTACACACACAATTTAATCGTAAAAGTTTTGATACCCATTATGGAATCGTTCCATATAAAATTTTTAAACTTCCACTGCACCGGGTAACAATTCTGATTGATCTGATCGCCTCGTTTTCCAACAGTACACCATTAGTCCTTACTACTTGAAACATCATTGAGACTCTATATGCTAGTACTGTGCTTTGACTCGTTTACCGACTCTATTGGGGTCATCAGGTGTCGGGATTGGGTACAGTTACGATACATATAGGAGTCGATGCTTTGTTGTCAAAGATTCACCACATACTTGCGAGTGTGGATATCCTATGCAATCTGAGGAGATATTAGTGTGACGAATCTCTGGCCAGAGTACATGATGTGTTTTAAGAAATGGTTTCTTAGTAGCACATGCGATGTCACTATTTGATCTTCAAGATGTATTGCATAGTTATCGAATCTCGAACGACTCTCAATTTACCAATGGTTGTTGATTTGATCGGGATATATGGAGAACGGCGATCAGATCAATCAGAATTGATACCCGGTGCAGCGGAAGTTTAAAAATTTTATATGGAACGATTCCATAATGGGTATCAAAACTTTACGATTAAATTGTGTGTGTAAAAATTAAATAACAATTATAAATTTTTACCTCTAATCTCGAATCGAGATTATGGACACCAACAGATTACTCTGCTCTTGTTGTATATCCCAAGAACTGATGGACGAACTGTTCTTCAATCTGGTCCACGAACAGAGATTTAATCCCTCTGATAGATTGCACTAGAAAATCTATCAGAAGTTTCTACGAAGAGAATTAACGAATTTGATCCGTTAAACCAGACTGCAATTCAAAATTCACAGGCTGGATTTTCCCGAGCAGAGAGAGAAGGGGGGGCGGCCACTTTTAATAAAAACAACTAGGGTTTTCCGAAAATTGTGAGCCTCTGTTATATAATTTCTGTACTGCAATAACTTATTTATAATGTGGGCTGCTAACAGCTTAGGGCCCATTAGTCATAAGTTCAAGTCTGACAAGCAAAGCCCGCATGTTCAGAAATTAATATAAAATTCATCGTGACTCATATTGATAAACCAATTTCACCAATGTTCACAGAAACCATTTCTGCATCTTTTAGAGTCAAGATAAATTTTCTGAATCCGAATTCAGTGATTTCCAAAAATGCCCATCCCTATGTCATTTTAGGAAATCTTACTCCTCTACTCTTAAATAAGAAGTCCCACTTCTTTGTTCATTAAATTTAACTCTTTAAATTTAACTATCTCAACGGGGATTAAAAATCCATTACTCTGTGTGACCCTCAATGGTTCAGGGATACAGCTAGCCATGGGCTCATAACTCCTTGTGACTCGGAACAACAATTTCCGACTTGCCCATCGAATCATGGTAAGAGCGCCTAGAAACATCGCCCCATGATTCCATAGGTATCACTGATAGTGCCTGCAAGAACCAATAGATTTTGGTTAGCGTACAGTACGGTCCCTTCAGCCATATATCCCGATCGAATCAACAACCATTGGTAAATCGAGAGTCGTTCGAGATTCGATAACTATGCAATACATCTTGAAGATCAAATAGTGACATCGCATGTGCTACTAAGAAACCATTTTTTAAAACACATCATGTACTCTTGCCAGAGATTCGTCACACTAATATCTCCTCAGATTGCATAGGATATCCACACTCGCAAGTATGTGGTGAATCCTTGACAAAAAAGCATCGACTCCTATATGTGTCGTAACTGTACCCAATCCCGACACCTGATGACCCCAATAGAGTCGGTAAACGATTCAAAGCACAGTACTAGCATATAGAGTCTCAATGATGTTTCAAGTAGTAAGGACTAATGGTGTACAACCAAAACCGCGGACTTCATCCACTCGATAAGTGATAACCACTTGGAAAGTCCGGATAGGGTAGTTCGATCATTCATCGTATGAATATCCATTTGCATGCTTTGAACATCTCTATGTTCCATACCAATGAAACGTGGTACTCGGCATCGCAAATGCTAGTCTCAATCTCGAGCGATCCTTATCCTATTTAACGGACGGCTCAATCGACTAGGAACAGTTTAGAATATACAGTGACTATAAGATGTGTTTCATGATAGCCATCCCCATGTGCTACCACATCTTACATACACTATAGTATATTCAAGGTCTTTATCAAAACAACAATAGTATATCACAATATAACAATATGAAGAAAGATAAAGTCATTGCCATTATAAAAGTGTAAATTATATTAAACAAAAGATTGTTTATACAAAGAGTCATCAAAGCCCTTAGCCACAAGTTGGCTCACCGGGCACCCACTCTTTCAATCTCCCACTTGCCCTAAAGCCAAATAGTCATACTAAGTAGACCCATTGCTTCGCGATGTTTGTCAAATAATGGTCCTGGCAAGGGCTTAGTAAGTGGATCAGCGATATTGTCTGCAGAGGCCACTCTTTCGATAGTGATGTCTCCTCTTTCCACAATCTCCCGGATGATGTGGTATTTCCTCAGTACGTGTTTGGATCTTTGATGAGACCTTGGTTTCTTTGCCTGAGCAACGGCACCCGTGTTGTCACAGTACACCGGGACTGGACCAACAACTTCAGGAATGACGCCCAACTCTTGGACGAAATTCCTCATCCAAACGGCCTCTTTAGCAGCAGCTGATGCTGCAATGTATTCTGCCTCAGTGGTGGAATCCACTGTGGTGTCCTGCTTGGAACTCTTCCAAGAGACAGAACCACCATTGAGCATGAACACAAATCCAGAGGTTGACTTCGAGTCATCCACGTCACTTTGGAAGCTAGAGTCGGTATAGCCTTCCAATTTTAGTTCTCTTCCTCCATATACCATGAACATATTCTTAGTCCTTCGTAAGTACTTAAGAATGTCCTTCACGGCTTTCCAATGCATTTGACCGGGATTAGCTTGATATCTGCTCGTGACACTCAGAGCAAATGCTACATCCGGTCTGGTAGATATCATCCCATACATGATACTACCTATGGCTGACGCATATGGTACATGTGTCATTTTCTCTATCTCTTCATCAGTCTTGGGACACATAGACTTGGATAGAGAAACTCCATGACACATGGGTAGATGTCCTCTCTTGGACCCATCCATTGAAAACCTTTTCAATATGGTGTCGATGTAGGTTGCTTGAGTGAGTCCTATCATTCTCTTAGATCTATCTCTATAGATCTGTATCCCTAGAATATAGGATGCCTCACCCAAATCCTTCATCGAGAATCTACCTGATAACCATATCTTTGTTGACTGCAACATCCCTACATCATTCCCAATGAGTAGGATGTCATCAACATAAAGTACTAAGAATGTCACAGCATCCTTAACTACTTTCTTGTACACGCATGGTTCCTCCGGGTTCTTGATGAAACCAAAATCCTTTATTGTTTTATCAAATTTCTGGTTCCAACTTCTTGATGCTTGTTTGAGACCATAGATTGATCTCTGAAGCTTGCATACCTTATGCTCGCTTCCTATGGATGTGTATCCCTCAGGCTGCGTCATATAGATCTCTTCCTTAATGTTTCCATTAAGAAATGCAGTCTTCACATCCATTTGCCATATCTCATAGTCATACCAAGCTACTATGGCAATAAGGATTCTTATGGACTTGAACATTGCAACTGGTGAAAAGGTTTCATCATAGTCAACTCCTTGTCTTTGAGTATAACCTTTCGCCACCAATCGTGCCTTGTAGGTCAATACCTTACCATCAGGCCCAAGCTTTCTCTTGTAGATCCATTTACACCCTATTGGAACAATTTCATCGGGAGGATCTACTAAAGACCAAACTTGGTTTGTATGCATCGAATCTATTTCCGACTGCATAGCTTCAAGCCATAAATTTGAATCCGCATCAGAAATTGCTTCCTTGAAGTTTCTTGGATCACATCCAACATCGGGTTCATCTTGATCCCCTTCAAGAAGAAGACCATATCGAATAGGAGGTCTAGAAGTCCTCTCGGATCTTCTAGGTATAGGCGTGTCTATCAATGGTTCCTGAGGTGTAGGATCATTATTTTGTATTTCGGGTTCTTCTCGAATTTCTTCGAGTTCCATCATCTCGCCTTTCTTATCCAATAAGAACTCCTTCTCCAAGAAGGTGGCATTCCTTGAAACAAACACCTTTGTTTCAGCACGATGATAGAAATAATATCCGATTGAATTCTTCGGATACCCTACAAAATAACATAAGGTCGATCGACTATCCAACTTATCTCCCACTGTCTGCTTCACGTAAGCAGGACATCCCCAAATCCTCAAGTACGAATACTTAGGAGCTTTGTCATTCCATAACTCGTATGGAGTTTTTTCCACTTCTTTGGTGTGGACGTTGTTCAACAACAATACCGTCGTTTCAAGTGCATAGCCCCAAAACAAAGGTGGAAGCTCAGTGAAGCTCATCATGGATCGAACCATGTCCAACAAAGTTCGATTACGACGCTCCGATACACCATTCAGCTGAGGTGTCATAGGAGGAGTCCACTGAGAGAGAATCCCATTCTCTTTCAGATAGTCCAAAAACTCGGTACTCAAGTATTCTCCACCTCGATCCGATCGAAGTGCTTTAATACTTTTACCTAGCTTGTTTTCTACTTCAGCCTTGAATTCTTTGAACTTTTCAAATGCTTCAGACTTATATTTCATTAAATATAAATACCCATACCTAGAATAATCATCAGTAAAGGTAATGAATTAGGTGTGGCCATATTGAGTACCAATTCTAAATGGACCACAAACATCTGTATGGATCAAATCCAACAGATTTTGACTACGCTCAGGTTTCCCCTTAAAAGGAGATTTAGTCATTTTTCCTTTCAGGCAGGATTCACAAGTAGGTAGAGAGTTAATATCAGACATATCAAACATGCCCTCTCCCACTAGCTTGTTCATCCTCCTAGAGGAAATATGACCTAGCCTAGCATGCCAAAGGTTTGCCGGGTTTTGACTATCGATTTTCCTTTTGTTTGTTGTTACCGGTTTATCAACATAATTTATTGGAACGTCTTTTAATTTTAAGTTATATAGATCTTTTTCAAGTTGTCCATTTCCAATCAAACATTCATTCTTGTAAATATTACAAATCTCATTCACAAAATTGCAAGAATAACCATCTCTATCAAGCATAGAAATAGAAATAATGTTTTTGACCAAATCCGGAACATATAAAACATCTCTCAAAAATAACTTAAAATTGTTTTGCAAAATTAAATAAATGTCTTCTATCTCTTTGGCTTCGACTCTTGAACCATTCCCGAGCCTTGACTGGGTCTCACCCATCCTTAGCCTATTACTTCTTGTCATCATTTGCAACTCATTGCAAATATGAGATCTACATCTGGTATCCAATACCCAAGAATTAGTATTAAGAAAAACATTTATTTCAATGTAAAACATACCTTTTGCAGTTCGCAACTGCTCGAGGTATTCCTTGCAGTTATGTTTCCAATGACCGGGTTTCTTGCAATGATGGCAAACTTGTTTAGACTTGTCCAATTTTGTATGTAACATTTTGCCTTGAGATCATGGTCCAACCATTTCTCTAGTTCGGCCAACCTTTCGGTAGTTACATCAGCCGGGGCTGTTTTCAGAGAAGCCTTTTCTAACACTTAGAAAATCTTTTCCGAACTTAGGACAATCTTAACTTATGGAATCATTCTGTATTGTTTGCGCCAGTAAGTTTGTTTTGTTGGAGAATTGAAACATGTGGATTACGAAGATTCATCATAATGATATATTGAAAAGAAACAGACAATTATCAGTGATTGTTTAATTAATTTACTAAGACATAAAATAGGAAAAATTTATTTTATGAATCTCACTCCCACTATTTTAACGATTTCACTACCCTCTAGTGAAAACGGGAAACTATTTTCCTTAGTGGGAACATGGAGTCCAATTGACAAACTATGGTCCCGAATAATATCAGCCAACCATAATTTTCAAAAGGTAGAGCCCAATTGCTTCCAAATCAACCTCCACGTTTTTACCTCATGTCCAATAAGGGCCCAATAATATGACGCCGTTTATTGTGACATGTCAAGATGACCCATCAATATTAAGTTGTGATGGACGGTCGCCATGTGGATCCCCCAATAATATGAGCCGATCCCATGGGAGTTCCACCCAACTTACAACATATGTCGATCCAATGTACAGCTTTCCGACGAACGGGACCCCCCAATAATATGAGCTGGACCGTATCCGCGGGTAGAATCTCATACATTGATCGTTGATGGAAGGTAGGAACATTTAAACAATATTTAAATTTCCTTTATTTATCTTGATATCAATTTTAAATCATATTTAAAATGAGGGATTTTAATTTTGAAAGTTTGTCTCGTCATTTTAAAATTTGTATGCTTGCGGGATTCATACAATTTTGTCTAAAACATGCATACAACGATAATATCATATATTATATAGGATGATCGATTCCATTTCTAATCGACCCGTGGTTGCCAATCACGAGTCTTAGTCCAATCCTAGGTAATATGCAGGTATGCAATGCAATCCTATTACATTGAGCTTCCAATTTATATTTTTTCAGTCTTTATTGTCTGCTGGGCCCACCTCCATCTTCAAATCTTCATCTCCCACTAAGTCTAATGTATTTACAATAAATAACCATGACAAGTAGGGGATACATTTCAAGGGGTGGGAATGGGCCATAAACCAGGCTCACTTTTATTACATATGACAATTCATATTGGGCCATAAACCAGGCCCATTAATAAATCCAACAACAATAAAAACAAATGTAAATTCCTAACATACACCTACAAAATTGGTCATGGCAATCGATCATCCTTATCCAATAATATTTAATTCAAAATTAATTTATTGGATAACATGCAATGGCAATTAAATTTAAAAGGATAAAATCATATTCCATATATAAAATCTTATTTTACATACAAAATCATATTTTATCTTTTTATCAAATAAAATCATATTTTACATATAAAATCCAATTTTATACATAAAATCATATTTTACTCAATATTTCCATAAGATCATATCTTATCATCAATCGTACCAAAAATAATTAATTTCATAAAATCTGATTTAATAGATAAAATCTATAAATTTTCCAAAAATTCAAATTTATCCAAAAATCAATTTTAAAATTTTCGAACTCGAACAATTCGATCCGACGCCTCGTGGACCAATCAAAAACAATTTTCGATCGGACCAAAAATAGAATTTTAACATATTAAAATTTTAATTTAAAAAATAAAAATTAATTTTCGAGGGCCGCCCGGGACGCTCCCGGGCTGCCCGCGCCCCAAAGTGGCTCGGGCCGGGCAGCCCGTCGCTGCCCCTAGGGTAGCGATCACGTCGCCGCCCATGGGCAGCGCCGTGCGCCGCCCTGCGCAGCGCCTAGATCGCTGCCCGGGTGGGGCAGCGATGGTCGTTGCCCAGCGCAGCGCACGGCGCTGCCCAGCCCGCGCCCCAAATGTCCCGGGCGGCCCGGGAAAAAATTTAATTTTTAATTTTAAATTAAAATTTTAATATGTTAAAATTCTATTTTTGGTCCGATCGAAAATTGTTTTTGATTGGTCCATGAGGCGTCGGATCGAATTGTTCGAGTCCGAAAATTTTAAAATTGATTTTTGGATAAATTTGAATTTTCGGAAAATTTATAGATTTTATCCGTTAAATAAGATTTTATGAAATTAATTATTTTTGGTACAATTGATGATAAGATATGATCTTATGGAAATATTGAGTAAAATATGATTTTATGTATAAAATTGGATTTTATATGTAAAATATGATTTTATTTGATAAAAAGATAAAATATGATTTTGTATGTAAAATAAGATTTTATATATGGAATATGATTTTATCCTTTTAAATTTAATTGTCATTGCATGTTATCCAATAAATTAATTTTGAATTAAATGTTATTGGATAAGGATGATCGATTGCCATGACCAATTTTGTAGGTGTATGTTAGGAATTTACATTGGTTTTTTATTGTTGTTGGATTTATTAATGGTCCTGGGTTATGGCCCAATATGAATTGTCATATGTAATAAAAGTGGGCCTGGTTTATGGCCCGTTCCCACCCCTTAAAATGTATCCCCTACTTGTCATGGTTATTTATTGTAAATACATTAGACTTAGTGGGAGATGAAGATTTGAAGACGGAGGTGGGCCCAACAGACAATAAAGACTGAAGAAAAGTAAATTGGAAGCTCAATGTAATAGGATTGCATTGCATACCTGCATATTACCTAGGATTGGACTTAGACTCGTGATTGGCAGCCACGGGTCGATTAGAAATGGAATCGATCATCCTATATAATATATTATATTATAGTTGTATGCATGTTTTAGACAAAATTGTATGAATCCCGCAAGCATACAAATTTTTAAAATGATGAGACAAATTTTCAAAATTAAAATCCCTCATTTTAAATATGATTTAAAATTGATATCAAGATAAATAAAGGAAATTTAAAATTGTTTAAATGTTCCTACCTTCCATCAACGATCAATGTATGAGATGCTACCCACGGATACGGTCCGGCTCATATTATTGGGGGGGCCCGTTCGCCGGAAAGCTGTACATTGGATCGACACATGTTGTAAGTTGGGTGGAACTCCCATGGGATTGGCTCATATTATTGGGGGATCCACATGGCGACCGTCCATCACAACTTAATATTGATGGGTCATCTTGACATGTCACAATAAACGGCGTCATATTATTGGGCCCTTATTGGACATGAGGTAAAAACGTGGAGGTTGCTTTGGAAGCAATTGGGCTCTACCTTTTGAAAATTATGGTTGGCTGATATTATTCGGGACCATAGTTTGTCAATTGGACTCCATGTTCTCACTAAGGAAAACAGTTTCCCGTTTTCATTAGAGGGTAGTGAAATCGTTAAAATAGTGGGAGTGAGATTCATAAAATAAATTTCGCCTATTTTATGTCTTAGTAAATTAATTAAACAATCACTGATTATTGTCTGTTTCTTTTCAGTATTTCATAAAGATGAATTCGCGTAATCCACTATTCTCTATCCTCGAACAAAATAAACTGACTGGCGCAAACTATACGGAATGGTTCCGTAAGTTGAAGATTGTCTTGACCTCGGAGAAGATGCTCTACGTGTTAGAAAAATCTCCTCCGAAGGAAGCACAAGCTGATGTAAGTCCAGAAGAGTTGGCCAAACTTGATACATGGTGGGACCATGATATCAAGGCCATATGCTATATGCAAGCCTCGATGTCTGATGAACTCCAGAGGCAATTTGAGGATACCGTGAATGCTGCTGACATTCACGTACAACTCAAGGAACTTTTTGGGGCTCAATCGAGAGCTGAAAGGTTCGCTACTGTAAAAGAGCTAATGATGTGTCGCATGCGTGAAGGGACTTCGGTCCGTGATCATGGGGTACGAGTGATTTGGCTCATACAGAAGTTGGTAACGCTTGATTTGGTGTTGGAGCATGAACTCAACGTGGACTTATTACTTCTATCTCTTCCTTCTTCGTTTGACGGATTTGTGGTGAATTTCAATATGAACAAGATAGAGGCCTCCCTTGAAGAGATGGTCAATATGCTTGTAACATATGAATCCACTTTAAAGAAGGATAAACCGGCTTTCTTGGTGGGCTCCTCTTCTTCTGCTAAGAAGGGGCCAAGTACAAAGGGTAAGAAACGTTCTGCCCCACCCAAGAAAACCGAACCGGAGAAGAAGTACAAGACAAAGGCTTCAAACATGGAAAAGTCCAAGGATGTTTGCCATTACTGCAAGAAGCCCGGTCATTGGAAACGTAACTGCAAGGAATATCTAGAGCAGTTGCGAACTGCGAAGGGTATGTTCTATATTGAAATAAATGTTTCACTTAATACTACTTCTTGGGTATTGGATACCGGATGTGGATCTCACATTTGCAATGATTTGCAGGTGATGACAAGAAGTCGCAAGCTTAGAATGGGTGAGACCCAGCTGAGGCTCGAAAATGGTTCTAGAGTTGAAGCTAAAGCTGTGGGAGATGTTTATTTAATTTTGCAGAACGATTTTAAGTTACTTTTGAGAGATGTTTTATTTGTTCCAGATTTGATTAAAAACATTATTTCTGTTTCTATGCTTGATAGAGATGGTTATTCTTGCAATTTTGTGAATGGAATTTGCAATATTTACAAGAATGAATGTTTGATTGGAAATGGACAACTTGAAAACGATCTATATAACTTAAAATTAAAAGACGTTCCAATAAATTATGTTGATAAACCGGTAACAACAAACAAAAGGAAAATCGATAGTCAAAAACCGGCAAACCTATGGCATGCTAGGCTAGGTCATATTTCCTCAAGGAGGATGAACAAGCTAGTGGGAGAGGGCATGTTTGATATGTCTGATATTAACTCTCTACCTACTTGTGAGTCCTGCCTGAAAGAAAAAATGACTAAATCTCCTTTTAAGGGGAAACCTGAGCGTAGTCAAAATCTGTTGATTTGATCCATACAGATGTTTGTGGTCCATTTAGAATTGATACTCAATTTGGTCACACCTACTTCATTACCTTTACTGATGATTATTCTAGGTATGGGTATTTATATTTAATGAAATATAATTCTGAAGCATTTGAAAAGTTCAAAGAATTCAAGGCTGAATTAGAAAACAAGCTAGGTAAAAGTATTAAAGCACTTCGATCGGATCGAGGTGGAGAATACTTAAGTACCGAGTTTTTGGACTATCTGAAAGAGAATGGGATTCTCTCTCAGTGGACTCCTCCTATGACACCTCAGCTAAATGGTGTATCGGAGCGTCGTAATCGAACTTTGTTGGACATGGTTCGATCCATGATGAGCTTCACTGGGCTTCCACCTTCGTTTAGGGGCTACGCGCTTGAAACGGCGGTATTGTTGTTGAACAACGTCCACACCAAAGCAGTGGACAAAACACCATACGAGTTATGGAATGGAAAATTTCCTAAGTATTCGTACTTGAGGATTTGGGGATGTCCTGCTTACGTGAAGCAGACAGTGGGAGATAAGTTAGATAGTCGATCCACCTTATGTTATTTTGTAGGGTATCCGAAGAATTCAATCGGATATTATTTCTATCATCCTGCTGAAACAAAGGTGTTTGTTTCAAGAAATGCCACCTTCTTGGAGAAGGAGTTCTTATTGGATAAGAAAGGCGAGATGATGGAACTCGAAGAAATTCGAGAAGAACCCGAAATACAAAATAATGATCCTACACCTCAGGAACCATTGATAGACACGCCTATACCTAGAAGATCCGAGAGGACTTCTAGACCTCCTATTCGATATAGTCTTCTTCTTGAAGGGGATCAAGATGAACCCGACGTTGGATGTGATCCAAGAAACTTCAAGGAAGCAATTTCTGATGCGGATTCAAATTTATGGCTTGAAGCTATGCAGTCGGAAATAGATTCGATGCATACAAACCAAGTTTGGTCTTTAGTAGATCCTCCCGATGGAATTGTTCCAATAGGGTGTAAATGGATCTACAAGAGAAAGCTTGGGCCTGATGGTAAGGTATTGACCTACAAGGCACGATTGGTGGCGAAAGGTTATACTCAAAGACAAGGAGTTGACTATGATGAAACCTTTTCACCAGTTGCAATGTTCAAGTCCATAAAAATCCTTATTGCCATAGCTGCTTGGTATGACTATGAGATATGGCAAATGGATGTGAAAACTGCATTTCTTAATGGAAACATTAAGGAAGAGATCTATATGACGCAGCCTGAGGGATACACATCCATGGGAAGCGAGCATAAGGTATGCAAGCTTCAGAGATCAATCTATGGTCTCAAACAAGCATCAAGAAGTTGGAACCAGAAATTTGATGAAACAATAAAGGATTTTGGTTTCATCAAGAACCCGGAGGAACCATGCGTGTACAAAAAAGTAGTTAAGGATGCTGTGACATTCTTAGTACTTTATGTTGATGACATCCTACTCATTGGGAATGACGTAAGGATGTTGCAGTCAACAAAGATATGGTTATCAGGTAGATTCTCGATGAAGGATTTGGGTGAGGCATCCTATATTCTAGGGATACAGATCTATAGAGATAGATCTAAGAGAATGATAGGACTCACTCAAGCAACCTACATCGACACCATATTGAAACGGTTTTCAATGGATGGGTCCAAGAGAGGACATCTACCCATGTGTCATGGAGTTTCTCTATCCAAGTCTATGTGTCCCAAGACTGATGAAGAGATAGATAAAATGACACATGTACCATATGCGTCAGCCATAGGTAGTATCATGTATGGGATGATATCTACCAGATCGGATGTAGCATTTGCTCTGAGTGTCACGAGCAGATATCAAGCTAATCCCGGTCAAATGCATTGGAAAGCCGTGAAGGACATTCTTAAGTACTTACGAAGGACTAAGAATATGTTCATGGTATATGGAGGAAGAGAACTAAAATTGGAAGGCTATACCGACTCTAGCTTCCAAAGTGACGTGGATGACTCGAAGTCAACCTCTGGATTTGTGTTCATGCTCAATGGCGGTTCTGTCTCTTGGAAGAGCTCCAAGCAGGACACTACAGTGGATTCCACCACTGAGGCAGAATACATTGCAGCATCAGCTGCTGCTAAAGAGGCCGTTTGGATGAGGAATTTCGTCCAAGAGTTGGGCGACATTCCTTAAGTTGTTGGTTCAGTCCCGGTGTACTGTGACAACACGGGTGCCGTTGCTCAGGCAAAGAAACCAAGGTCTCATCAAAGATCCAAACACGTACTGAGGAAATACCACATCATCCGGGAGATTGTGGAAAGAGGAGACATCACTGTCGAGAGAGTGGCCTCTTCAGACAATATCGCTGATCCACTTACTAAGCCCTTGCCAGGACCATTATTTGACAAATATCGCGAAGCAATGGGTCTACGTAGTATGACTAGTTGGCTTTAGGGCAAGTGGGAGATTGAAAGAGTGGGTGCCCGGTGAGCCAACTTGTTGCTAAGGGCTTTGATGACTCTTTGTATAAACAATCTTTTGTTTAATATAATTTATACTTTTATAATGGCAATGACTGTATCTTTCTTCATATTGTTATATTGTGATATACTATTGTTGTTTTGATAAAGACCTTGAATATACTATAGTGTATGTAAGATGTGGTAGCACATGGGGATGGCTATCATGAAACACATCTTATAGTCACTGTATATTCTAAACTGTTCCTAGTCGATTGAGTCGTCCGTTAATAAGGATAAGGATCGCTCGAGATTGAGACTAGCATTTGCGATGCCGAGTACCACGTTTCATTGGTATGGAACATAGAGATGTTCAAAGCATGCAAATGGATATTCATACGATGAATGATCGAACTACCCTATCCGGACTTTCCAAGTGGTTATCTATATGCTAGTACTGTGCTTTGACTCGTTTACCGACTCTATTGGGGTCATCAGGTGTCGGGATTGGGTACAGTTACGACACATATAGGAGTCGATGCTTTGTTGTCAAGGATTCACCACATACTTGCGAGTGTGGATATCCTATGCAATCTGAGGAGATATTAGTGTGACGAATCTCTGGGCAGAGTACATGATGTGTTTTAAGAAATGGTTTCTTAGTAGCACATGCGATGTCACTATTTGATCTTCAAGATGTATTGCATAGTTATCGAATCTCGAACGACTCTCGATTTACCAATGGTTGTTGATTCGATCGGGATATGGATGAAGGGACCATACTGTACGCTAACCAAAATCTATTGGTTCTTGCAGGCACTATCAGTGATACCTAGGGAATCATGGGGCGATGTTGCTAGGCGCTCTTACCATAATTCGATGGGCAAGTCGAAATTGTTGTTTCGAGTCACAAGGAGTTGTGAGCCCACGGCTAGCTGTATCCCTGAACCATTGAGGGTCACACAGAGTAATGGATTTTTAATCCCCGTTGAGATAGTTAAATTTAAAGAGTTAAATTTAATGAACAAAGAAGTGGGACTTCTTATTTAAGAGTAGAGGAGTAAGATTTCCTAAAATGACATAGGGATGGGTATTTTTGGAAATCACTGAATTCGGATTCAGAAAAATTTATCTTGACTTTAAAAGATGCAGAAATGGTTTCTGTGCACATTGGTGAAATTGGTTTATCAATCTGAGTCACGATGAATTTTATATTAATTTCTGAACATGCGGGCTTTGCTTGTCAGGCTTGAACTTATGACTAATGGGCCCTAAGCTGTTAGCAGCCCACATTATAAATAAGTTATTGCAGTACAGAAATTATACAACAGAGGTCACAAAATATTTTTGAAAACCCTAGCTGTTTTTACACAGTGGCCGCCGCCCCCTCCCTCTCTCTGTCGAAAATTCCAGCCTGTGAATTTTGAATTTGCAGTCTGGTTTAACGGATCAAATTCGTTAATTCTCTTCGTAGAAACTTCTGATAGATTTTCTAGTGCAATCTATCAGAGGGATTAAATCTCTGTTCGTGGACCTGATTGAAGAACAGTTCGTCCATCAGTTCCTGGGATATACAACAAGAGCAGAGTAATCTGTTGGTGTCCATAATCTCGATTCGAGATTGGAGGTAAAAATTTATAATTCTTATTTAATTTTTACACACACAATTTAATCGTAAAGTTTTGATACCCATTATGGAATCGTTCCATATAAAATTTTTAAACTTCCGCTGCACCGGGTATCAATTCTGATTGATCTGATCACCGTTCTCCAACAAATTTAAGATTAAATCTGAGTCCTGAATCGGCTACATGTTACATGATTTGTTCGGTACCTACGTGTATCTTGGTTGTCTCGTTTTAATTAAATTTTATTTTCAACTATTTTAATTCTTATTTATTTAGAAGTTTTTTATTATAAATTCTTATTTTATTTAAATCAAATTGCTTTTTATGATTTTGTCTAGATTAAACTAAATAATTAATTCTTGAGAATTGACTGCAGTCCCTGTGGGATCGATACTCGGACTTTCTGTCCACTTTACTATTACTTGACCTGGTACACTTGCCAGTAGATTTATATCACACCGATTTGGCCGGTTAAGTTTTTGGCGTCGTTGCCGAGGACTGTTTAGTTAATATTAGGATAGATTATTTGCTTGAGACTAGATATTTTATTATTGTTAGTTATTTATTATTTATTATTAATTTTGCTATTTTTTACTTGTGAGGTACTTGGAGATGGATCATCGACAGGTGTTCACAAGGTTTGGCCAACAATACTCGGAGCCTTTCTATGATGCTTGGGGAGATTCAATGATTTGGCGAACAAATTTCGATGCCATGATTTTTCAACATACACTCTAGTTCAAATTTTTTATGGTGGTTTGGATGAGCTAACAAGGCATTGGGTAGATTATGGAGCTTTTGCCACTGAAAGTCACTTGTTCAACAAATATTACGACAGTGCAATGCACTTGTTAAATGATATGGCAGATTTTGACTACCATTAGCATTGTGATCCTTCACTGCAGGGTTGGATTCACCAATATCCTCCACAATTCAACTCCACAAATCAAGAAGAGTGTATAGGGCATTTTGAGGATCATGTGGCTCAGTTGGAGAACATGGTGCGACGAAAGACAGCGACAAATCAGTTCTTAGAAAGCCGCATCAAGTCTTTGAGTCTCTTGGATGAACAGATTGCACTTCTTATAGAACCATTTTCTGAGATCTGTCAAGAGAATGAAGTAATTGAGCCAGAGCAAGATGAAATAATTTTTGAGGAATATTCTTGTGAGAATGAGCCAGAAGTGACCGTGGAGGAGGAGGAATTATACAAGACAAAATATTTGACCTCGTCAATGGTTTTTACATGTCAACCATTAGAAGATACGTTCTTGCCATTGACGCCAACTCCACAATATTGCATCCTCTATGAGCTTCAGCCTAGATTCGAAGTCTCCTTCCAAAAGAAAAAATTCATGCCGAGTATTGCTGGACCGACGAGCTTCCCATGTCAATATCACGCCAAGCTTGAGGGCGTAGGAAATCAAGACCCATATGTAGAGTCGTATGATTCTTACTATGGGTGGCAGCCTCTCTTTGATGGTTGCTTCTGCATAGTCGGGCTGTAAACTATAAACTTAGCGCTGACTGGGAAACAACCCAGTGTTTTTTCCCTTGATTTTTATTTTATTTTATTTTGTTTTTGTTTTTAGTTTTATTTTTTTATTTTTGCTTCTTTTCCATTCCAGTCTGCAGTGCCTGCCGCTATACCCAGTCTACTGTTATTGCTCCAACTTATACTATCGAAAAGAAAGAGGACGAATATATAACCAAGGGAGTGTTGTTTTTGTTTTTCTTTGTGTTTATGTTCGTTTTGCATTTTGTTCATTGTTTCTAGAGCATTGAGGGCAATGCTTTGGATAAGTATGGGGGGTATATTAGTTTTGTTTGTTTTGTTGTTTTGCATTCATATGGTTTAGTTTATTGCATATAGTTCGTAATCATCCATATCATTGTGTTGTTGTTTGTTTTGTGTGAATAAGTAGAATGATGATTGTTGGCCTATGATGATAGAGTTATTAAAATTGTTTTAGGAAAATGTTGCTTTTAATTGAACATGAGAAACTGTTGGTTGAATCGTGAATCTTTTTAAGCACACATGTTAGACTAGTGTAGTGTAGCTATGTAATTGATGAAGTTCGTGTTTTCTTGACCATTGCACGACAATAGATGTTTATTGATCATGATAGTGTCTTTGGATTCCCGATGATTGTTAGATATTGCATGTATGATCTTGGGCGTACCGATAAAATTTTTGAAAAACTTTTGTTGAAAATTATGTTAATTAACTCCATCCGGGTTACGAGCAGAGATTGAAATCCTAATCTCTTGTTCTTGACTAAGTATGCGGATTCCATGGGGTTAATAATTTTGAAATTTTAAAATAAAAATTCCATTCGGGCTTGGAAATTGATTGAAATTCTATTCAATTTTCCATAGCTAAGTTTGCGGGTTAAATGGGATTGATGCTCCATCCAGGATATAGACGGGGGGGATTGAAATTCGAATCCTATCTTAGTTATAGCTAAGTTTGCGGGTAATTATTGGGGCTTATAAAAAAATACCGGGTGCAAAATCCGAAGGTACGTAATTAATCTCATGAAAGTGCATGTTTTTGTTTGGGATTGTTGAGATGACGGAGTGGTGGATTGTGATTCTTGCATTAAATTGTCATAGGTCGCTAAGCATTGTTAGGATGGATCCTTTTGAAGTTGCACGAAACTGGAATAACATGAAACACACACACACACACACATGTTTACGTTAAACTGGCAGTGTATTGTAAAGAATCAGAAGTTTGTGGTATTTAATTTTTGAAGTTAGATTTATCGGAGGCTATGTTGTTCATGATTCATTCTTACTTATGTCGTTGTTTGCATAGTGTTTTTGCATTTCTTGCTCGAGGGCGAGCAAGAGTTAAGTATGGGGGTGTTGATGAGTGCATTTTGTATACATTAGTTCGTGATAGGTTTATGTCTATTTTGTGTGCATTCATATTGTTTTTATGTGTTTTTATTTGTTTTAATGCATTCTTGTGTATTTCACTCTCCGGGTTAATTTTGTAGGAAAATGGATTTCTGAATAATGAATTACGGAGCAGCCTTGGTCAAAAATTCAAATTTAATTTTATAGAGACCCAAATCAGATCTCCATCGTTTAAAATAAATTCAAGATGTTTTGAAGCTTCTGTCAAAATTTCAGGTCAATCCGACGGCTAGAACTTAAGATATGAATTTTTCAAAATTGTCGCGCTGATCAGAAAAATCCACTCGCTCGAGCGAGAGTCTATGCTCGCTCGAGCGAGTGCGACGTGCCAAAAATCTTCCGAGACAGAAAGTTGCTCGCTCAAGCGAGCGGAGTATGCAGAATTTTCATTTTTGGAAACTCTTGCTCGGATTGGATGCTATCTTTTGAAGACCCTTGGGCATATAAATACAAATCTAATCATTATATTAAAGGGTTCGAACATGCAGAGAACGCAGACAGAGGCGAGAAGCGGCTAGGCTTGGAGATTGGAGATTGGAGATTTGCTCCATCGTCATCAGAGTTTTTCTTTCTTTCCTTTTTGTTTGAATTCTAGTTTCAATTATTGAGTAGTTTGTTTTCAACCAAGACGGTGTGATTGGACCGAACAAATTCATGTAGAAAACTTGGATGTTTGTTTGGTATTTTTCAGAGTTGATTTTATTTTATTTATTGTCATATTTATATTTGTCTTGTGAATAGTCTGATCAACTGTTTGCTTTCATGTTAATCGATTCTAAGTCGAAAGAGGAGGAATTGATTTTGATCACTCTAATAATTGACATATGGTAAAACCGACTAGAAATAGTATTCGGTTTCTGTGTACGGTTTTAGGTGAAAACTGAATTCTCACAGCTCTTCATGCATTTGAATTTGATTAGAATTACGAAAAATTAATCCGTCAATATTTGAATATGTTTGATTGTTCTAGAAATAGACCTTTGAACAAGTTAGGAGAATTCACCGTAATTTAAGATTAAATCTGAGTCCTGAATTGGCTACATGTTACATGATTTGTTCGGTACCTACGTGTATCTTGGTTGTCTCGTTCTTATTAAATTTTCTTTTCAACTATTCTAATTCTTATTTCTTCAGAAGTTTTTATTATAAATTCTTATTTTATTTAAATCAAATTGCTTTTTATGATTTTGTCTAGATTAAGCTAAATAATTAATTCTTAAAAATTGACTGCAGTCCCTGTGGGATCGATACTTGGACTCTCTGTCAACTTTACTGTTACTTGACCTGGTACGCTTGCCAGTAGATTTATATCACACCGATTTGGCCGGTCAAGTTTTTGGCGCCGTTTCCAGGGACTGTTTAGTTAATATTAGGATAGATTATTTGCTTGAGACTAGATATTTTATTATTGTTTGTTATTTATTATTTATTATTAATTTTTATATTTTTTACTTGTGAGGTACTTGGAGATGGATCATCGACAAGTGTTCACAAGGTTTGGCCAACAATACTCGGAGCCTTTCTATGATGCTTGGGGAGATTCAATGATTTGGAGAAAAAATTTCGATGCCATGATTTTTCAACCTACACTCTAGTTCAAATTTTTTATGGTGGTTTGGATGAGCTAACAAGGCATTGGGTAGATTATGGAGCTTTGGCCACTGGAATTCTGTAGTGACCCAATCCGGATCCACTAACTAATAAGAGTTTACGATAGAAGTGCATGCAATTAAAACTTAAAGGGTAAGGAGCGGATATTTAAAATACAACAAATCCAATCGGCAGAATACAACCGACGACAACAATCGTGTATATATTATTATACAACCAAATCGAAGGTTCAGTGTAAACAAATCCCTACCCTCTACAACCTCGCACTCTCCCAAGCTCAATCCTGCTGAGAGCCGCCTGGACCGTCCAGCCTCAAACCTGCCCCGCCACAAGGTACACCAAGATACCCAAACACAGGGGCGTGAGCGACAACGCTCAATACGAAAGCAATGATATAAATACAAATATGCGCACACAATATGATTTAAAACTCAAGTGAAAACACTTTCTCATGGCGCCGGGAATATACAATACCGGCTAGAGAGCTACTCCGCGGGGTACTCGTATATTCCATATCAGGGCTGAGCCAACTCCATCCTGACCCGAATCCAAAATAGGATACAAGTCCCATATGGAAACTGTCATACCTGACTCGAGTCCAATATGAGATCACTGTTCCCTATGGAGACTGTAAATGACTCACATCTCTCCGGATGCAGTCACACGTAAAATCATGTATGTGCTAAGACGGTAAAACATGCTAAAACATGATAAGACATATAGCACATACTCATGCAACATACATGAAAATATATCATGCCGGCTATCTCGGTCAGTACTTACGTACCTCTAACACTGCTGGTCAAACTTAGCTCCGTTGGTCTAGACTCCAAGCCTACTAGTCCAGTCTACTGCTACTACAATGCAAATATCCATGCATCAACAATAAAGCTCTAAAAGCCTTAACTAAGCTAATGCATACTTCTAAATATTTTTAGGATGCCAAAGCTATACCTGCGTCCGTCGTTAGCCCTTTACTGTAGATAATCTCAAAACTAGGTCACGGCTCCGCGACGATGCCTAGATCACTAAGCCATTTCCGGATTTCCCGTAGGATGCCTAGATCTCCCTATATCTGAGTTAAAAGGCCTAGGAATTGAGAGAGAAGAGAGGAAATGAGCGAGTCACAATGAACATCGGCTCCTCTATTTATAGACGAAGTTCGGGCCGTCCGAACTCGGCTTCGGGCCCTTCGAACTGGTTCGGATCCTCCGATCATGACTTTGGATCGTCCAAACACGATCGGATTGTCCGACCCTAACTTCGGGTCCTCCGAATTCCCATCAGTGACGTCAGCCATGACGTAACCTTGCTGACGTAATTGATGACTTAAGCCCTAACCCTGTTCGGGTCCTCCGATTCCACCGACGGAGCCTCTGATCCTCTTCAGATCCTCCGAACTCCTCTTCGGATTGTCCGAACTCCTCGGGCCTCCGATCCTGACTCCGATCACGTTCGGGTCCTCCGAACACTAGTTCGGAGCATCCGAACCTCCCAAGCCATGCCCACCATTTTTGAGTATCCTGGATCTATTTTCGGGCTCCATTAATCCATTTGGAATTTTTTTAATCATGTTTTATTAAATTTAAACATGATCACTTGATTAATTACCTATTAATCATTACTTTTGGATACGGGTTACTACAAAGTCACTTGTTCAACAAAGATTACGACAGTGTGATACACTTGTTAAATGATATGGCAGATTTTGACTACCATTGGCATTGTGATCCTTCACTGCAGGGTTGGAGTCACCAATATCCTCCACAATTCAACTCCACAAATCAAGAAGAGTGTATAGGGCATTTTGAGGATCATGTGGCTCAGTTGGAGAACATGGTGCGACGAAAGATAGCGACAAATCAGTTCTTAGAAAGCCGCATAAAGTCTTTGAGTCTCTTGGATGAACAGATTGCGCTTCTTATAAACCATTTTCTAAGATCTCTCAAGAGAATGAAGTAATTGAGCCAGAGCAAGATGAAATAATTTTTGAGGAATCTTCTTGTGAGGATGAGCCAGAAGTGACCGTGGAGGAGGAGGAATTATACAAGACAAAATATTTGACCTCGTCAATGGTTTTTACATGTCCACCAATAGAAGATACGTTCTTGTCATTGACGCCAACTCCACAATATTGCATCCTCTATGAGCTTCAGCCTAGATTCGAAGTCTCCTTCCAAAAAAAAAAATTAATGCCGAGTATTGCTGGACCGACGAGCTTCCTATGTCAATATCACGCCAAGCTTGAGGGTGTAGGAAATCAAGACCCATATGTAGAGTCGTATGATTCTTACTATGGGCGGCAGCCTCTCTTTGATGGTTGCTTCTGCATAGTCGGACTATAGACTATAAACTTAGCGCTGACTGGGAAGCAACCCAGTGTTTTTTCCCTTGCTTTTTATTTTATTTTATTTTATTTTTGTTTTTAGTTTTATTTTTTTTATTTTTGCTTCTTTTCCATTCCAGTCTGCAGTGCCTGCCGCTATACCCAGTCTACTGTTATTGCTCCAACTTATACTGTCGAAAAGAAAGAGGACGAATATATAACCAGGGGAGTGTTGTTTTTGTTTTTCTTTGTGTTTATGTTCGTTTTGCATTTTGTTCATTATTTCTAGAGCATTGAGGGAAATGCTTTGGATAAGTATGAGGGGTAGATTAGTTTTGTTTGTTTTGTTGTTTTGCATTCATATGGTTTAGTTTATTGCATATAGTTCGTAATCATCCATATCATTGTGTTGTTGTTTGTCTTGTGTGAATAAGTAGAATGATGATTGTTGGCCTATGATGATAGAGTTATTAAAATTGTTTTAGGAAAATGTTGCTTTTAATTGAACATGAGAAACTGTTGATTGAATCGTGAATCTTTTTAAGCACACATGTTAGACTAGTGTAGTGTAGCGATGTAATTGATGAAGTTCGTGTTTTCTTGACCATTGCACGACAATAGATGTTTGTTGATCATGATAGTGTCTATGGATTCCCGATTATTGTTAGATATTGCATGTATGATCTTGGGCGTACCGATAAAATTTTTGAAAAACTTTTGTTGAAAACTATGTTAACTCCATCCAGGTTACGAGCAGAGATTGAAATCCTAATCTCTTGTTCTTGACTAAGTATGCGGATTCCATGGGGTTAATAATTTTGAAATTTTAAAATAAAAATTCCATTCGGGCTTGGAAATTGATTGAAATTCTATTCAATTTTCCATAGCTAAGTTTGCGGGTTAAATGAGATTGATGCTCCATCCAGGATATAGACGGGGGGGATTGAAATCCGAATCCTATCTTAGTTATAGCTAAGTTTGCGGGTAATTATTGGGGCTTATAAAAAAAATACCGGGTGCAAAATCCGAAGGTACGTAATTAATCTCATAAAAGTGCATGTTTTTGTTTGGGATTGTTGAGATGACGGAGTGCTGGATTGTGATACTTGCATTGAATTGTCATAGGTCGCTAAGCATTCTTAGGATGGATTATTTTGAAGTTTCACAAAACTGGAATAACATGAAACACACACACACACATGTTTACGTTAAACTGACAGTGTATTGTTAACAATCAGAAGTTTGTGGTTTTTAATTTTTGAAGTTAGATTTATCAGAGGCTATGTTGTTCATGATTAATTCTTACTTATGTCGTTGTTTGCATAGTGTTTTTGCATTTCTTGCTCGAGGGCGAGCAAGAGTTAAGTATGGGGGTGCTGATGAGTGCATTTTGTATGCATTAGTTCGTGATAGGTTTATATCTATTTTGTATGAATTCATATTGTTTTTATGTGTTTTAATGCATGCTTGTGTATTTCACTCTTCGGGTTAATTTTGTAGGAAAATGGATTTCTGAATAATGAATTACGGAGCAGCCTTGGTCAAAAATTCAAATTTAATTTTATAGAGACCCAAATCAGATCTCCACCGTTTAAAATAAATTCAAGATGTTTTGAAGCTTCTGTCAAAATTTCAGGTCAATGCGACGGCTAGAACTTAAGATATGAATTTTTCAAAATCGTCGTGCGGAACAAAAAAAATCTACTCGCTCGAGCGAGTGAGACGTGCCAAAAATATTCCGAGATAGAAAGTTGCTCGCTCGAGCGAGACCTGTGCTCGCTCGAGCGAGCGGAGTGTGCAGAATTTGTATTTTTGGAAACTCTTGCTCGGATTGGATGCTATCTTTTGAAGACCCTTGGGCATATAAATACAAATCTAATCATCATATTAAAGGGTTCCAACACGCAGAGAACGCAGACAAGAGGCGAGAGGGGGCTAGGCTTGGAGATTGGAGATTTGCTCCATCGTCATCAGAGTTTTTCTTTCTTTCTTCTTTTTGTTTGAATTCTAGTTTCAATTATTGAGTAGTTTGTTTTCAACCAATACGGCGTGATTGTGCCGAACAAATTCATGTAGAAAACTTGGATGTTTGTTTGGGATTTTTCAGAGTTGATTTTATTTTATTGATTGTCAGATTTATATTTGTCTTGTGAATAGTCTGATCAACTGTTTGCTTGAATGTTAATCGATTCTAAGTCGACGGAGGAGGAATTTATTTTTATCATTCTAATAATTGACATATGGTAAAACCGACTAGAAATAGTATTCGGTTTCAGTGTGCGATTTTAGGTGAAAACAGAATTCTCACTTCTCTTCATGCATTTGAATTTGATTAGAATTACGAAATAAGGAGAAGGAGTTAAGATGAAATAAGGAGAAGGAGTTAAGATCAAAGAGAAAATATAGTGACCCTTACCTGGATCACCTACTAAACAGAACTTAGACATGCAATTATCTTAATTAAATGGATATCAGAATAAAACTGCGGAAACCATAAACATTATACAATCCCAAGTAAAGAAATCTGTAAATACCCAAATATTATACAACCAGATTGAACAACTGTATCATAACAACAGAAATAAAAGAAATAAAAACCTAGGCGAAGCTCCAGCTGACCAACCACTGCCTAGCCCCTCTTGGATCCACCCGCCTCATCCAATCGCAAACCTGCCCCATGGAATAGGGTGTCCAGAAATACAGAGTATGAGACGTGAGCATAAAATGCTCAGCACGAGAGTATGAGTATACATGCATGCAAAGTGAACTCCCTATAAACTCGAAGTCAAGGATCAGATAACAGAGATAGACCGGGCCCTGGTATGTAGCACGCTGTGCCGTCGCTTCAGGAGGTGGCTCTCATACCATAATACCAGTGGATATGCCGAACTCAAATCGATGGAAGTCCAACCACTAACAGGATAGGGAAAAACCCTACTAACAGACATCTCGAAGGAGATAGCTCAGTATGAAAATGAATGCAGCATAAATCAATGACATATAAACCATGCAGTCACATAATACATGCATACTCAGTCAGGATATCTCGAACAGTACTTTCGTACCTCAAATCAGTGCAAGCTCTACCAAATCTAGGTCCACGCCTATAGTCTGCTCTACACTGCCAAATGATACTACTATCATTAAAGTGCTCTAAAAGCCTTAACTAAGCTATTGCATACTCCTAAATATTTATAGGAAGAAAAAGCTATACCTTCGTCCGTCGTTAGCCCTTTGATGTCGATGCCTCCAGAACATGGGCACAACTCCGCTACGACTATCGAACGCCTCGACGACTCCCAGGTCAAGCCTAGGAAGGCTAGAACAACTCGTATATGACTAGAGTAGAGAGGAAATCCGGAATTGGCAATTGAAAATGAATTCTCGGCCTTATATTTATAGACAACGATCGGAGCCTCCGAACCTCGATCGGAATGTCCGAACCTCGATCGAAACGTCCGATCCTGCCATCGGAGCTTCCAAAGATCCTGATCTGCCACGTGTCAAAATATCACTTGTTGACTTCGGATAGGGGTGATCGGAGCTTTCGATCCTGATCGGAGCTTCCGATCTAGCCACACATCATGCCTGACGTAATACCATCGGAGCTTCCGATCCTGCATCGGAGCTTCCGATCCTGTTCGAAGCTTCCGAACTCACCTTCGGAGCTTCCGAACTCTTCCCAAGTAATTATGATTAATTCCTTAATTACTAATTTTGGTTACGGGCTACTACATTCTCCCCCACATAAGATATTTCGTCCTCGAAATCAGATCTTAAGTACTGAATGTAATACAGAAATTAGAAACATTTTTTATTCAATCAAACGTTTACAGAGTTTGCAACTGAATACAACTCAAGAATGAAATCAAAACAACTCAGGATGGTCTTCACGCATCCTATCCTCAAGCTCCCAAGTAGCTTCCTCAGTGCCTCGGCGCTTCCACTGAACTAAAACCAGAGGAATGACTTTTTTCCGCAAAACCTTATCCTTATAATCCAGGATAAGAATAGGTTTCTCAACATAGGTCAAATCCTTGCTCACCTGAACCTCAGACCGCTGCAGAATATGAGACTCATCCGCCACATACCGTCGCAACAGAGATACGTGGAAAACGTCATGAATACTGGAAAGATGCGGTGGCAAAGCTAGTCGATAAGCCAAATCGCCAATGCTCTCCAAGATCTCAAACAGACCGATAAACCTGGGAGACAACTTGCCCTTAAGGCCAAATCTGAGAATCTTGCGGAAAGGTGACACTCTCAGAAACACTTTCTCCCCGACATCGAACTGCAAAGGCCTACGCTTGGTATTAGCATAGCTGGCCTAACGATCCTGTGCAGTTATAATCCATTTCTTGATCTGATCAACAATGTCTATTGCCTATTGGATAAACTCTGGTCCCTCAGCCTGTCTCTCCCCCACTTCTTCCCAGAAGAGTGGAGTACGACAACGTCGCCCGTACAATGCCTCAAAAGGTGTCATCCGAATACTAGCATGATAGCTATTGTTGTACGCGAACTCGATCAATGGCAAATGATCCTGCCAGGCTGAACCAAAATCCATGACGCACGCTCTAAGCATATCCTCCAAAGTACGGATAGTGCGCTCTGACTGACCATCATTCTCCGGATGATAGGCAGTACTCAAACTAAGAGTAGTATCCATCGCACGCTGAACACTCCCCCGGAATCTAGAAGTAAACCTGGGGTCTCGATCGCTGACAATGCTCAAAGGCACTCCACGAAGTCGAACGATCTCCTGAATGTACAACCGAGCCATATGATCCACATTGTACTCCCGGCTATAGGCAATGAAATGCGCTGACTTGGTGAGTCGGTCCACCACAACCCAGATAGCATCACAGTTCCTCGGGGATACTGGCAAATGGGTCACAAAGTCCATTGTGATAAACTCCCATTTCCATTCAGGAATAGGCAGACTGTGAAGCAATCCTCCAGGTCGTCGGTGCTCTGCCTTGACCTGTTGACCCACCAAACATCTCGAAACAAACTGATAAACATTGTGTTTCATTCCCTTCCATCAGAAATGAGTACGTAGATCCTTGTACATCTTGTTGCTCCCAGGATGAATACTCAACTTAGTGCGATGCGCCTGAGACAAAATCTCCTCTCGCAACTCTTCATCCTGCGAAATCACAAGCCTACCAGACAAACACAGAAAGCCATCTGACTGATAATGAAATCCAGACGAGCTACCCTCGTTAGCTAGACGAGCTAAACGCTGGGTCTTTGAATCAGACATCTGAGCAGCTCGAATCCGCGAATACAATGCTGGATCAGATAGTATCGCAAACATCTGGATACTCTGCATACCTTTCTTATGCTTGAAGGTATAACCCGAAGTACAACAGTCACTGATTGCACTAGACATCGAACAAGTCTGAAGTGCGGATAGTCGCATCTTGCGACTCAATGCATCAGCGGTGAGATTAGCAGCTCCCGAATGGTACTTAATCTTGCAATCATAGTCCTTAAGCAAGTCCATCCAACGTCTCTGCCTCATGTTCAACTCCGCCTGAGTGAACAAATACTTGAGACTCTTATGGTCGGTGAAGATCTCAAATTTCTTGCCATACAGATAATGACGCCAGATCTTCAAAGCGAACACAATGGCTGCTAACTCCAAATCATGGATTGGGTAGTTGTCCTCGTGAAGCTTCAGCTGTCTAGAAGCGTATGCGATCACATGCCCATTCTGAGTCAGGACACAACCTAACCCCTGAAGAGAAGCATCAGTGTACACCACATACCCTCCAGATCCTGACGGTAATGCCAACACTGGCGCAGAAGTCAACCGCCGTCAAAGCTCACAGAAATTCTCCTCACACTTGGAGGACCACTCGAAATCCACACCCTTGCGGGTAAGTTGTGTCAAAGGTCGAGCTAACTGAGAGAAGTTCAGAATGAAACGACGATAATATCCTGCTAGACCCAGAAAGCTACGGATCTCAGCAACTGTCGTCGAATGCGACCAATTAAGAACAGCTTCAATCTTGCTTGGATCAACAGAATCCCCTCCCTGGATATGATATGGCCAAGAAAGACCACTCGATCCATCCAGAACTCACACTTGCTCAGCTTGGCGTACAACTGCTCATCTCGAAGAGTCTGCAGTACCAACCGCAAGTGAGAAACATGCTCTTCCATATTACGCGAATACACCAAGAAGTCATCAATGAAGACCACGACAAACTTGTCCAAATACTCCCTAAAGACACGGTTCATCAGGTCCATGAATATAGCCGGTGCATTAGTCAAATCAAATGGCATCACTAGAAACTCGTAATGCCCATAGCGAGTACGGAATGCAATCTTGGCTACGTCCTGATCACGGACTCTCAACTGATGATACCCAGATCTCAATTCAATCTTGGAGTAAACTGAAGTGCCCTGCAGCTGATCAAACAAGTCATCAATACGAGGCAATGGATACTTGTTCTTCACAGTGATTCGATTCAGCTGCCGATTGTAGTAACCCATACCCTAATTGAGTAATTAAAGGATTAATGCTAATTAAATAAATTTGGGTATCGGACGGATCGGAAGCTCCGAAGGCACGATCGGAAGCTCCGATCAGGATCGGAAGCTCCGATGAGCGATCGGAGGCACCGATGATATTACGTCATCCATGACAATTGGCTAGATCGGAAGCTCCGATCAGGATAGGAAGCTCCGATCACCCCTATCCGAAGTCATCAAGTGATATTTTGACACGTGGCAGATCAGGATCATCGGAAGCTCCGATGGCAGGATCGGACGTTCCGATCGAGGTTCGGACGTTCCGATCAAGGATCGGAAGTTTCGATCGTTGTCTATAAATAGAAGGCCGAGGCTTCACTTTCATTTGCCAATTCCGAGTATTCCTTTCCATTCTAGTCCTTTTGGAGCTGTTCTATCTTCTTAGGCTTGGTCCGGAGGTCGGCGAGACGTTCGGTAGTCGTAGCGGAGTTGTGCCCAAGTTCTAGAGGCATCGACATCAAAGGGCTAACGACGGACGAAGGTATAGCTTTTGCTTTCTATAAATATTTAGGAGTATGAAATTGCTTAGTTAAGGCTTTTAGAGCACTTTAATGATAGTAGTATCATTTGGCAGTGTAGAGCAGACTATAGGCATGGACCTAGAGTTGGTAGAGCTTGCACTGTTTTGAGGTACGAATGTACTGTTCGAGATATCCTGACTGAGTATGCATGTATTATGTGACTGCATGATTTATATGTCATGATATTATGCTGCATTCATTTGCATCTTGCTGTATCTCTTTCGAGATGTCTGTTAGTAGGGTTGTACCCTATCCTGTTAGTGGATGGACTTCCATCGATTTGGGTCCAGCGTATCCATGGTTATCTCGGTATGAGAGCCACCTCCTGAAGTGACGGCACAGCGTGCTACATACCAGGGCCCGGTCTGTCTCTGTTATCTGATCCTTGACCTCGAGTCTATAGGGAGTTCACTTTGCATGCATGTATATTCATACTCTCGTACTGAGCATTTTATGCTCACGTCTCGTACTCTGTATTTTCTGGACACCCTATTCCATGGGGCAGGTTTGCGATTGGACGAGGAGGGTGGATCCAGGAGGGGCTAGTCAGTGGTTGGCCAGCTGGAGCTTCGCTTAGGTTTTATTACTGTTGTTTGGGTTGATACAGCTATTCGATTTCGTTGTATATTATTTGGATAAATTACAGATTCCTTTACTTGGGGTTGTAAATTGTTTATGGTTTCCGCAAGTTTTATTCTGATATCTGTTTAATTAAGTTAATTGCATGCCTAAGTTCTGTTTAGTAGGTGATCCGAGTAAGGGTCACTACATTTATGGTATCAGAGCATGCAAAAGAATTTTTGGGATTTAATCTCATCATGAGGTATTTTTGTAGATGGCAAATCGTGACGACCGGAGTTCTCATGGCAGTGTTGGTGGGCGTTGGGGTGATGCCGACCGGGAGCCTCGTCGAGAACGACGTCATCATCATCATGACGACGAGCGTTTCACTGTGCGTCGATTCTTAGCTATGGGTCCTAAGCCCTTAGTTGGAGGTGAGTCTCCGGAGGATGCGGAGAACTGGTTAGACCGCATAGAGATGACTTTTCAGACTTTCCAATGCACCGAGGAGCAGAAGGTGGAGACCCTTGGCTATCTTCTGGATGGGCGTGCGCGCAAGTGGTGGAGGTTTACTTCTGCACCTTTTTTTGCATCGAGAGGAGTAGCCACCTGGGCCGAGTTCCGCACAGCTTTCCAAAAGCGGTATTTTCCTCCGGCACTCCGTCAGTCGAAGGCAGGCGAGCTACTGAGTCTGCGACAGGGAGCCATGTCTATCGATTAGTATCAGCAGAGGTTCTTTGATCTGCTATCCTATTGCCCCGAGATTGCTTATAGCTCAGAGATGAAGTATAATATGTTCCTTCAGGGCCTTAACCCTGAGATCCATGACCGTGTGGCGGTTGGCAACGAAATGTCCTACGAGGGTTTGGTGAGCCGTTGTCACCAGGCGGAGGACAGCATTCGGCAGAACAGGTCTTTCCCTCAGTCGAGGCATACTAGTTCTTTGGGTCCCCATGCCCAAACTTTCAAGAAGTCTGGATCTTCTTCTTCCTCTGGTTCTGGAGGTGTTGTCTGTTACGGTAAGAAGGACAAGTGTGATCACTGTGTGAAGAACCATCCATCCGACAAGTGCCGTAGAGCTTCTGGAGCTTGTTTCCATTGTGGAGAGACTGGTCATATCCGGAGGGATTGTCCACTATCTGGGGGAGGCGGTTCTGGTTCTGGTTCAGGATCGGGTTCTCAGGCCACCGTACAGCAGAGGTCGCAGGGACAGTCTGCTGGGAGTTCTCATTTGAGTCCACGAGCTTCTGGCCAGGTGTTTGCCCTAAGACATGATCAGGCAGTGGAGGAGAATGAGAAAGTCATTGCAGGTACATTTCTGCTTTTTGGTATACCTGCTCTTGTACTTATTGACACTGGTGCATCTCATTCCTTCATTTCTGCACGTTTTGTTAAGAGGCATAAGTTACCATGCATTGCACTAGACGTAGTGATGTCTATTTCTACTCCGACGGGCCAATCTGCTTTGGCTAAGCGTCTAGTGATGGGTTGCCCTTTAGAGTTCGAAGGGAACATTCTGTTAGCGAATCTCATGGTCCTGGCGATGGACAACTTTGATTGCATTCTAGGAATAGATATGTTGACTACCTATCGAGCTTCCGTGGACTGATATCAGAGATTAGTACGCTTTCATCCGGAGGAGAGTGAGAGTTGGTTTTTCTATGGTGAGGGAGCGCGACCCCCGATGCCTTTGGTATCAGCTTTGAGAGCCTGTCGAGCTCTAGAGTCTGGCGGGGAAGGCTACCTTATCTATGCAGTTGATTTGTCCGCTGAGAGTATTAGGATAGAGAGCATTCCTGTTGTGGATGAATTTCCAGATGTATTTCCTGATGAGATTCCGGGTTTTCCTTCTGCTAGGGAAGTTGAGTTTGGCATAGAATTGATGTCGGGTACTTCGCCTATTTCTAGAGCACCGTATCATCTGGTTCCATTAGAGATGCGTGAGTTGAAGAATCAGCTACAGGATCTTTTGGACAAGGGGTACATTCGTCCTAGTGTATCTCCTTGGGGAGCTCCTGTTCTCTTCGTGAAGAAGAAGGAGGGGTCGATGCGGCTGTGCATTGACTATCGGCAGCTGAATCGAGTCACTGTGAAGAACAAGTATCTGTTGCCTCGCATTGATGACTTGTTTGACCAGCTACAGGGCACATCAGTTTACTCCAAGATTGACTTGAGATCTGGGTATCATCAGTTGAGAGTCCGTGATCAGGACGTAGCCAAGACTGCATTCCGTACTCGCTATGGGCATTACGAGTTCCTAGTGATGCCATTTGGTTTGACTAATGCGCCGGTTATATTCATGGATTTGATGAACCGTGTCTTCAGGGAGTATTTTGACAAGTTTGTCGTGGTCTTCATTGACGACATCTTGGTGTATTCACGTAATACGGAAGAGCATGTTTCTCACTTGCGGTTGGTACTACAGACTCTTCGAGATGAGCAGTTGTACGCCAAGCTGAGCAAGTGTGAGTTCTAAATGGATAGAGTGGTCTTTCTTGGCCATATCATATCCAGGGAGGGGATTTCTGTTGATTCAAGCAAGATTGAAGCGGTACTTAATTGGTCGCGTCCGACGACAGTTGCTGAGATCCGTAGTTTTCTGGGTCTAGCAGGGTATTATCGTCGCTTCATTCTGAACTTCTCTCAGTTAGCTCGACCGTTGACGCAGCTTACCCGCAAGGGTGTGGATTTCGAGTGGTCCTCCGAGTGCGAGGAAAATTTCTGTGAGCTTCGACGGCGGTTGACTTCTGCGCCGGTGTTGGCATTACCGTCAGGATCTGGAGGGTATGTAGTTTACACGGATGCTTCTCTTCAGGGGTTAGGTTGTGTCCTGACTCAGAATGGGCATGTGATCGCATACGCTTCTAGACAGCTGAAGCTTCACGGGGACAACTATCCAGTCCATGATTTGGAGTTAGCAGCCATTGTGTTCGCTTTGAAGATCTGGCGTCATTATCTGTATCGCGAGAAATTTGAGATCTTCACCGACCATAAGAGTCTCAAGTATTTGTTCACTCAGGCGGAGTTGAACATGAGGCAGAGACGTTGGATGGACTTACTTAAGGACTATGATTGCGAGATTAAGTACCATCCGGGAGCTTCTAATCTCACCGCTGATACTTTGAGTCGCAAGTTGCGACTATCCGCACTTTAGACTTGTTCAATGTCTAGTGCGATCAGAGACTGTTTTACTTCAGGTTATACCTTCAAGCATAAGAAAGGTATGCAGAGTATCCAGATGTTTGCGATATTATCTGAGCCAGATTTTTATTCGCGGATCCGAGATGTTCAGATGTCTGATTCGAAGACCCAGCGTTTAGCTCGTCTAGCTAACGAGGGTAGCTCGTCTGGATTTCATTATCAGTCAGATGGCTTTCTGTGTTTGTCGGGTAGGCTTGTGATTCCGCAGGATGAAGAGTTGCGAGAGGAGATTTTGTCTCAGGCACATCGCACTAAGTTGAGTATTCATCCTGGGAGCAACAAGATGTACAAGGATCTACGTACTCGTTTTTGGTAGAAGGGAATGAAACGCAGTGTTTATCAGTTTGTTTCGAGATGTTTGGTGTGTCAATAGGTCAAGGCAGAGCACCGACGACCTGGAGGATTGCTTCACAGTCTGCCTATTCCTGAATGGAAATGGGAGTTTATCACAATGGACTTTGTGACCCATTTGCCGGTATCCCCGAGGAACTGTGATGCTATCTGGGTTATGGTGGAACGACTCACCAAGTCACCGCATTTCATTGCCTATAGCCGAGAGTACTCTGTGGATCGCATGGCACGGATGTACATTCAGGAGATCGTCCGACTTCATGGAGTGCCAGTGAGCATTGTCAGCGATCGGGACCCTAGGTTTACTTCTAGATTCTGGGGGAGTGTTCAGCGTGCGATGGGTACTACTCTCAGTTTGAGTACAACCTATCATCCAGAGACTGATGATCTGTCAGAGCGCACTATCCGTACTTTAGAGGATATGCTTAGAGCGTGCGTCATGGATTTTGGTTCAGCCTAGCAGGATCATTTGTCGTTGATCGAGTTCGCTTACAACAATAGCTATCATACTAGTACTGGGATGGCACCTTTTGAGGCGTTGTACGGGCGACGTTGTCGTACTCCACTCTTCTGGGAAGAAGTGGGGGAGAGACAGGCTGAGGGACCGGAGTTTATCCAGCAGGCGTTAGACATTGTTGATCAAATCAAGAAACGGATTAAGACTGCACAGGATCGTCAGGCCAGCTATGCTAATATCAAGCGTAGGCCATTGCAGTTCGATGTCGGGGAGAAAGTGTTTCTGAGAGTGTCACCTTTTCACAAGATTCTCAGATTTGGCCTTAAGGGCAAGTTCTCTCCCAGATTTATCGGTCCGTTTGAGATCTTGGAGAGCATTGGCGATTTGGCTTATCGACTAGCTTTGCCACCACATCTATCTAGTATTCACGACGTGTTCCACGTATCTCTGTTGCGACGGTATGTGGCGGATGAATCTCATATTCTGCAGCGGTCTGAGGTTCAGGTGAACAAGGATTTGACTTATGTTGAGAAACCTCTTCGTATCCTGGATTATAAGGATAAGGTTTTACGGAACAAAGTCATTTCTTTGGTTTTAGTTCAGTGGCAGCGCCGAGGCACTGAGGAAGCTACTTGAGAGCTTGAGGACAGGATGCGTAAAGACCATCCTGAGTTGTTTTGATTTCATTCTTTAAGTTGTATTCAGTTGCAAACTCTGTAAACGTTTGATTTGAAGAATGTTTCTGATTTCTGTATTTGCATTCGGTACTTAAGATTTGATTTCGAGGACGAAATATCTTAAGTGGGGGAGAATGTAGTAACCCGTATCCTAATTGAGTAATTAAAGGATTAATGCTAATTAAATAAATTTGGGTATCGGACGGATCGGAAGCTCCGAAGGCACGATCGGAAGCTCCGATCAGGATCGGAAGCTCCGATGAGCGATCGGAGGCACCGATGATATTACGTCATCCATGACGATTGGCTAGATCGGAAGCTCCGATCACCCCTATCCGAAGTCATCAAGTGATATTTTGACATGTGGCAGATCAGGATCTTCGGAAGCTCCGATGGCAGGATCGGACGTTCCGATCGAGGTTCGGACGTTCCGATCAAGGATCGGAAGTTCCGATCGTTGTCTATAAATAGAAGGCCGAGGCTTCACTTTCATTTGCCAATTCCGAGTTTTCCTTTCCATTCTAGTCCTTTTGGAGCTGTTCTAGTCTTCTTAGGCTTGGTCTGGAGGTCGGCGAGACGTTCGGTAGTCGTAGCGGAGTTGTGCCCAAGTTCTGGAGGCATCGACATCAAAGGGCTAACGACGGACGAAGGTATAGCTTTTGCTTCCTATAAATATTTTGGAGTATGCAATAGGTTATTTAAGGCTTTTAGAGCACTTTAATGATAGTAGTATCATTTGGCAGTGTAGAGCAGACTATAGGCGTGGACCTAGAGTTGGTAGAGCTTGCACTGTTTTGAGGTACGAAAGTACTGTTCGAGATATCCTGACTGAGTATGCATGTATTATGTGACTGCATGATTTATATGTCATGATATTATGCTGCATTCATTTGCATCTTGTTGTATCTCTTTCGAGATGTCTGTTAGTAGGGTTGTACCCTATCTTGTTAGTGGATGGACTTCCATCGATTTGGGTTTGACGTATCCACGGTTATCTCGGTATGGGAGCCACCTCCAGAAGCGACGGCACAGCGTGCTACATACCAGGGCCTGGTCTGTCTCTGTTATCTGATCCTTGACCTCGAGTCTATAGGGAGTTCACTTTGCATGCATGTATACTCATACTCTCGTACTGAGCGTTTTATGCTCACGTCTCGTACTCTGTATTTTCTGGACACCCTATTCCATGGGGCAGGTTTGCGATTGGACGAGGAGGGTGGATCCAGGAGGGGCTAGTCAGTGGTTGGACAGCTGGAGCTTCGCTTAGGTTTTATTACTGTTGTTTGGGTTGATACAGCTATTCGATTTGGTAGTATATTATTTGGATAAATTACAGATTCCTTTACTTGGGGTTGTAAATTGTTTATGGTTTCCGCAAGTTTTATTCTGATATCTGTTTAATTAAGTTAATTGCATGCCTAAGTTCTGTTTAGTAGGTGATCCGGGTAAGGGTCACTACACCGATAGTCAATGCACAGCCGCATCGACCCATCTTTCTTCTTCACGAAGAGAACAGGAGCTCCCCAAGGAGATACACTAGGACGAATGTACCCCTTGTCTAAAAGATCATGTAGCTGATTCTTCAATTCGCACATCTTTGACGGAGCCAGACGATACGGTGCTCGAGAAATAGGTGAAGTACCCGGCATTAACTCTATGCCAAACTCGACTTCCCTAGCAGGAGGAAAACCCGGAATCTCATCAGGAAAAACATCTGGAAATTCATCTACAACAGGAATACTCTCTATCCCAATGCTCTCAGCGGACAAATCAACTGCATAGATAAGGTAGTCTTCCCCGCCAGACTCTAGAGCTCGACAGGCTCTCAAAGCTGATACCAAGGAAATCGGGGGTCGCGCTCCCTCACCATAGAAAAACCAGCTATCACTCTCCTCTGGATAAAAGCGTACTAATCTCTGATAGCAGTCCACTAAAGCTCGATAGGTAGTCAACATATCTATTCCCAGAATGCAATCAAAGTCGTCCATCGCCAGGACCATGAGATTCGCAATCAAGATGATACCCTCGAACTCCAAAGGGCAACCCATCACTAGACGCTTAGCCAAAGAAGATTGGCCCATCGGAGTAGAAACAGATACTACTACGTCTAGTGCAATGCATGGTAACTTATGCCTCTTAACAAAACGTGCAGAAATGAAGGAATGAGATGCACCAGTGTCAATAAGTACAAGAGCAGGTATACCATAAAGCAGAAATGTACCTGCGATGACTTTCTCATTCTCCTCCACTTCCTGATCATGTCTCAGGGCAAACACCTGGCCAGAAGCTCGTGGCCTCAAGTGAGAACTCCCAGCAGGCTTTCCCTGCGACCTCTGCTAAACGGTGGCCTGAGAACCAGATCCTGAACCAGAACCAGAACCGCCTCCCCCAGATAGTGGACAAACCCTCCGGATATGACCAGTCTCTCCACAATGGAAACAAGCTCCAGAAGCTCTACGACAATGGTCAGATGGGTGGTTCTTCCCACAGTGATCACACTTGTCCTTCTTTCCGAAACGGACAACACCAGCAGAGCCAGAGGAAGAAGAAGTAGATCCAGACTTCTTGAAAGATTGGGCACGGGGACCCAAAGAACTAGCAGGTCTCGACTGATAAAAAGACCTATTCCGTCGAATGCTGTCCTCCGCCTGGTGACAACGGCTCACCAAACCCTCGTAGGACATGTCGTCGCCAACTGCCATACGGTCATGGATCTCAGGGTTAAGGCCCTGAAGGAACAGATTATACTTCATCCCAGAGCTGTCAGCAATCTCGGGGCAATAGGATAGCAGATCAAAGAACTTCTGCTGATACTCATCAATAGACATGGCTCCCTGTCGCAGACTCAGTAGCTCGCCTGCCTTCGACTGACGGAATGCAGGAGGAAAATACAGCTTCTGAAAAGCTGTGCGGAACTCGGCCCAGGTGGCCACTCCTCTCGCCGGAACAAAAGGTGCAGAAGTAAACCTCCACCACCTGCGCGCACGTCCATCCAGAAGATAACCCAGGGTCTCCATCTTCTGCTCCCCGGTGCATTGGAAAGTCTTAAAAGTCATCTCCATGTGGTCTAACCAGTTCTCCGCATCCTCCGGAGACTCACCTCCAACAAGGGGCTTAGGCCCTGTCTGCAAGAATCGACGTATACTAAAACGGTCCTCATCTCGATGACGATGGCGGCGTTCCCGACGAGGCTCCAGGTCGGCATCACCCCAACGCCCACCAATACTGCCATGAGAACTCTGGTCGTCACGATCTGCCATCTACAAAATTATCCTAATGGTTATCTTTATGTAGAATCTAAATCCCAAGAATACTTTGCATGCTCTGATGCCATAAATGTAGTGACCCTTACCTGGATCACCTACTAAACAGAACTTAGGCATGCAATTAACTTAATTAAATGGATATCAGAATAAAACTACGGAAACCATAAACATTATACAATCCCAAGTAAAGGAATCTGTAAATACCCAAATATTATACAACCAGATCGAACAACTGTATCATAACAACATAAATAAAAACCTAGGCGAAGCTCCAGCTGACCAACCACTGTCTAGCCCCTCTTGGATCCACCCGCCTCATCCAATCGCAAACCTGCCCCATGGAATAGGGTGTCCAGAAATACAGAGTACGAGACGTGAGCATAAAACGCTCAGCACGAGAGTATGAGTATACATGCATGCAAAGTGAACTCCCTATAAACTCGAGGTCAAGAATCAGATAACAGAGATAGACCGGGCCCTGGTATGTAGCACGCTGTGCCGTCGCTTCAGGAGGTGGCTCCCATACCATAATACCAGTGGATATGCCGGACCCAAATCGATGGAAGTCCAACCACTAACAGGATAGGGAAAAACCCTACTAACAGACATCTCGAAGGAGATAGCTCAGTATGCAAATGAATGCAGCATAAATCAATGACATATAAACCATGCAGTCACATAATACATGCATACTCAGTCAGGATATCTCGAACAGTACTTTCGTACCTCAAATCAGTGCAAGCTCTACCAACTCTAGGTCCACGCCTATAGTATGCTCTACACTGCCAAATGATACTACTATCATTAAAGTGCTCTAAAAGCCTTAACTAAGCAATTGCATACTCCTAAATATTTATAGGAAGCAAAAGATATACCTTCGTTCGTCGTTAGCCCTTTGATGTCGATGCCTCCAGAACTTGGGCACAACTCCGCTACGACTATCGAACGCCTCGACGACTCCCGGGTCAAGCCTAGGAAGGCTAGAACAACTCGTATACGACTAGAGTAGAGAGGAAATCCGTAATTGGCAATTGAAAATGAATTCTCGGCCTTCTATTTATAGACAACGATCGGAGCCTCCGAACCTCGATCGGAACGTCTGAACCTCGATCGGAACGTCCGATCCTGCCATCGGAGCTTTCGAAGATCCTGATCTGCCACGTGTCAAAATATCACTTGTTGAATTCGGATAGGGGTGATCGGAGCTTCCGATCTAGCCACACGTCATGCCTGACGTAATACCATCGGAGCTTCCGATCCTGTTCGGAGCTTCCGAATTACCTTCGGAGCTTCCAAACTCTTTCCAAGTAATTATGATTAATTCCTTAATTATTGATTTTGGTTACGGGCTACTACAGAAAAAGTGCAAATATCAAAGTCGGAGCACCGAGAAGAGACGCAATAAGGAATTACGAAGCAGCAAGTGTCCAGAAATTATTGGATATTCTAGAAAGATCCAAATCTGATCTTCATCGTTCAGAATGAATTTAAGATGTTTTAAAGCTGATGTCCAAATTTCAGCCCGATCCAACGCTAGAGACGACTAGAGACCAAGGAGAAGGGAGAGAATCATTCTTGGCACGAAGACGGACGAAGCGACTTTCGGAGACGGAGAAGCATCATGTACCTTCGTTTTTATTTCGTTCTTTTTCTAATTTTTGAATGATGTTCAAGAACATGATTTTTTTATTTTTATTTTTGTTATGAACTAATTCTTTTGTCTAGAGGGACGACGTAGCTTGACTTTAAACCATGTTTTTTATATTTTGATTGATATATTAAAATTATTCATCCTGTTTATTTGTGTTTTCCTGAATTGATTGCGTTCAATTAACTGATCACTAGTTAAATTGTTATATTTATTTGAAACAAACAAAAGTAATCTAAGAAGAAAATGAGAAAATCGCTTCTCTGTTGTTCTTGTTCCTTCTTGTGTTCTTCATGTCTCGTCTCCCTCTTATCCCCTTCCAGTCCTTTTTTATCTCTTCCTCGTTGGCTGCCTTTCTTTTCCAGGTTTTTAATCTTTTATATAAATACAAAATCCCATCGATCCTTGTTGTTTTGGCTCGTCAAATATGCCCAAAAATGTCCTTATCGTAGCAGGCTCGAGCCTAAAATTACATGCGTCCGTCGTCAGCCCTTTGATTGCGATGACCCTAAAATCTAGGCACAACTCGGCTAAGATCCCGATAGTATCTCGCTATTGTACGACCCTCAAACCAAAGACTAGAAACCCTCCAAAATCGACTAGAACAGGAGAGGAACTTTGGGATTGGCAAAGAAATGGTTGCCTCGAACCCTCTATTTATATGCATCGATCGGAACTTTCGATATCTGGTTCAGTGCTTTCGATCGCACTTCGGAGCTTTCGATAGCTCAATCGGAGCCTTCGAATATTTCTGACCACCGAACGCGTGTCTTGTGATTGGACAACCCATTATGCTTGCAGTGTTTGGACCTTATGAACTTGGGTTCGGAGCTTCTGAACTTACTCCAATGAAATCACCCATCAGAAAGTCCATATTTTCTTGTCCAAAGGTGATCGAATCTTCCAATCTACAGTTCGGAACTTTTGAACTAGTTCCGAACTACTCGATGTCTCTGATCTTGAACACTGCCTTCCGAACTGCCTATTCACTTGGGGCTCTCTGGACCATTTTTGATCGTTCTGAATTTGATTTTCACTCTATAAACTCAAATGATGATCCTTTAAAAATGTTTTGGTCAATTAAACTTGTTTAGATAATTGATTAACTTAATTATAAATCGAACTACTAAAAAACTCCACGACCCTTTAAACATAAAAAAATATATAATAATAATAAAATTTACGAAATAAAAATTATATATATTTTATGTTAAAAGAATAAAAACTACTAATTAAACTAGTGTCTTTTGTACTCGATGCATCATGTTACATATACATAATTTTTTTCAATACATAAATTTTTTTATGCTAATTAATTTAAATTAATTTCATAATTGACATGGTGAATTAAATATTCAAAAGTTTAGATTAATATAAAAAAACATTTAGTAATTTTAAAATGTTACTTTTCGGAGTGACATGATGAATTAAATATTCAAAATTTTAAATTAACATAAAAATTATTTATTAATCAACAATTTTAAAAAATATAAGTTATGATAATTATAGATAAATTACAAACTTTAACATTACCAATATTTTATAGATGATGATAAAATTGAATTTTTCATTTAGGCTTTAGAAAAATAATTGAAAATTAGTTAGTATAGATTTCAGATTTTAATCAAGTCATAAGATTAAATAAAACAAAAAAAAGATTTAAAAATCTTTATTTTTTATAAATATTTATTATATAGAAAAAATTAGGACTCACATATATGTCATGCATTGTTCAGTGTATTAGTTCTCAATAGAATGTCAAAAACAAACTATCAATTTGACCAATTTTTAAATGTAATTTGAATAAATCAGTAAATTTATTTCATTTTTCACAACATAAACCATATATAACAACTTTTAAAAGGCGCTATCTCGAAATTTTTTTTGTATAAATGATTTAATTATATTTCATATGATATTAAAATAAAATATACGGTTATATAGCTTATAATATTGAAAAAAATTAAACTGAAATGACATCTCTCACGCCTGGGTTCTCCTGCATTTAATGGTAATCCTTCACCTCCAACCTTCTCTTGCATTTAATTTAATAATATAAAATAAACATATATTTAATAGTATTTTGTTTCTTTAAATATTTTTTTATAGCAACTGTCTTTTTTCCTGCAAGTAGTTAATTTAATGATATAAAATAATATAAAGTTAATTATTGATAAATATTTTATTGTATCAATTGTCTTTTCTAAAGTGCCTGGACAGGCCTAGTCACTGCAGGGTAAAAACACATTAGATGACATGACGCTTCATTTTACGTCTCGTTTGAACCGACGATACATATTTAATTTGTGTAAATAAGATTTTCTACCGACGACGAGAAGAGCAAGTATTTCATGAGAAATCAGACGATTTTACTAAATTTATATGTAAAATGAGTGCATTTGATTTATATTTATAATAAAAATAAATACATTTAATATAAAAAATATTTATTTTAGTAAGTGTGGTCGAAACATTTTATATAAAAAATATTTATTTTAGTAAGTAGGGTCGAAAATGAGTATTAGAAAATTTATTCGTTAGACGATGTCTCGTATGAATTTTTGTATAATGATAATCCATAAATCTTCTTCACCATACGGCATACACTACATATAGTACTTCTTGTCAAAACCCTGTGTTTTTAAAACATAGATATATTTATCCTCACATTATCAAGAGGTTTTAACTTTTACGCATGTTATATATAAATTCGAAATTCTAAAATATCGTTAATTTTATGTAAGAAGTTAAGCATTTTTGTTGGGGTTTTCACGAATACCCTAAATATTATTTATACATCATTATATTTATAAGTTTTTTTGTGAGATGATTTCAAGAAGACGAATTGATCTCATTCATATATGTAATAAAAATAAGATTTATGAAATAAAAAATAATACGGTCATATCAGAAATACGACTTACAAAAATTATATATGAAACGATCTCACGAAAATTTTGTGCATTATATATATGGTGAGTGGTCGTGCAAAGACATATAATTTTATTTTTGAAAGACAATTGAGAGTATATTTTGCTATTTTTGTTATAAAAAAAGCATGTGAAAACTGGTTATAAAACTAGTAAACATCTTGTGAGATGATCTTATCGATCTAACAATGCTTATATTTTATTTACAATAAAAAAATCATGTGTAAAACATTTGATACGGATCAATTCCATTTTAAGATTGACTTTCTTTTTTTTTTTTTTTCAAATTGATGAGATTATGTTTAAATTTAAAATACGAAACATATATATATATATATATATATATATGTTGATTACGTGTAGCTCTTTTGACACCAATATCTCAAGTGTGAGATGTAGTCTTTAGTTCGAGACTCAATTATAACAAAAATCCCCTTACCCAACTAAATATATATATATATATAGAGTTTTTTTGAAGTGCCCACCTACCATGCCCACCAATGATATGACACTATTCTATTGGACCTACAATTTATCATGTGTTTTTGTTTGTTTTTTCGCTTCCTCTATTTTTTATGCTCACGTGACTTCATTCAATTCAGATCACACCAAATCATTCTTTACAAATATATATATTATATATATATAGAGTTTCTTTCAAGTGCCCATCTATCATGTCCATCAATGATGTGACACTATTCTATTGGACTTACAATTTATCACATCTTTATCACATCCAATAGAATAATGTTACATCATTGATGGACATGATAGATGGACACTTGAAAGAAACTTTATATATATATATATAATATATATATTTGTAAAGAATGATTTGGTGTGATCTGAATTGAATGAAGTCACGTGAGCATAAAAAATAGAGGAAGCGAAAAAACAAACAAAAACACAAAAATTATGAAGTCTGAAATTATAGTAAAAGCACTGTCCATACACACAAGTAAACTTTCACAGCACTCACTCACTCACCAACCAAAACTACAAAAATCCCATCTCTCTGACCATTTCTTCTTCTTCTCCCCCCTCTTCAATGGACTTGGATCTGAAGCAAGAACAAGATGAAACTAACACACACGACCCTTCTGCAAAGCTACCCAAACTTCTCCTTCAACACCACGCTCATCAGTCCAATCCCTCTCCACTCACTTTGTTTGTACCTGAACCCACCAGCAACCTGCAGTCACCATACTCACCCACCAAATTTAACAGTAGTATTTTCCTCCTCTCTTTTCTCTATCACGCACTCATTTTAATTTTTACACGCCGCGTTGCTGGTGCTGACACCATATATGTTTTCTTCAAGTTTCTTTTGCTTTTCTTGCTTGCTGTGTTCGAAAGTTTTCTGGGTTTTTTTTTTTTTTTTTAGCGTACAAGTTTCACAAGTTGTAGCTTTTGTCAGTGTGTTTGCTTGGCTTTGTGGACTGGATCTTTTATATCTGGGCACGGTTTGTTGCAGGAATGGGTAGCTATTTCAGCTTGGCTCAATGGCAGGAGCTTGAACTACAGGCTTTGATTTTCCGGCATATGATTGCTGGCGCTGCTGTTCCGCAAGAGCTACTCCATCTTGTTAAGAAAAGCCTCATCGCTGCTCCTCCTCCTTCATATTACCTCTCCCACTCGCTGAACCAGTACTATCCACATTACCAGCCATCTCGTAAGTTTTTTTTTTCAGTTCTGGATTATATATAGCTTCGGAATGATATTGGATACATTCTGCTGTTTGGTCAATTTTTTTATTTACTGTAAAAGTGTCATTTAATTAGTTCAAGAATGAGGGGATTTTTTCATAGAATATTAGGGGTTCTTGCAAGAGTACTTCCTTTAACGAGTGTATATATGTGTACGTTGGATCAGTGCTGCAATCAGGGTATTGGGGACGAGCGTCTATGGATCCGGAGCCAGGGAGATGCCGGAGGACAGACGGGAAGAAATGGCGTTGCTCGAGGGATGTGGTGGCGGGGCAGAAATACTGCGAGCGCCATGTCCATCGTGGCCGAAACCGTTCAAGAAAGCCTGTGGAAGCCCCCACATCCACCACCCCTTACGGCGGCGGCAAAGCAGGTAGCAACGGTGTTGCTGATCAAGTCCAGAAAACTAACACCACCATTATTTCTCATGATGGAATGGTCGCTGGCGGCGGCACTCCTCGCTTTACTCTTTCGGGGCCTTCTCCTTCCTTGGACCTTCTTCATCTTAACCAAAGGTAAACCAACTAATAATATATGATTTAATTCTTTTATTAAGGTCTCATTTTATATTAATTTCCGAAGAATAAATATCGTAAACGTTATCTTGTATATATTCTTATTATTCATCTATTGGAGACTTGTTCCCTAAAAGGAAGAAAGTGCGTAAAACTTGATAAACGATGATCCAAGCCATCATCTGGTTTGATATTCTCAAACAACTTTTGCTTGTTGAGGGGCCCTTTGAATTGAATTCACTTTGGATCATTATGGAGCGTATATATGTGTATTGACCCACTTGTGTTTTCTTCGTGGGTCCTTTTGTTTTGATATTTTCGGAGTGATGCCAAAGTAAAGGGCATTGCATTTGATGATCACTCAGACTCACCCCCAACCACTTGTTCTGTGCCCCCATATTTAATTAAAGCCTTCTCCATTAATTAATTTTTCACCAACCTTGTGTTTTTCTTGTAATTACTACACAAGTACTGAATTTGACCATGAGATGGGTTCGTAGGACTTCCGAGTCGACGTTTGAAAACCAAAATGATGGCCAACAAGGCGGCCCGACGCTACGACATTTCTTCGATGGCTGGCCTAGGTCACTCGATGAGACGACCAACACTGCCACCAACTTGTCCATTTCAATGCCCGGAAACCCATCATCTGATTTCTCATTAAAGCTCGGAACCAGCACTGGAGATGAATCAGGTGGTCATGTTGCAAGTCTCGACAGGGATAGGCTTCAGTTGAGCTGGGGTGGGACGTGGGAGACGAACCCAGTGGCGCCAATGGGTGGACCCTTAGCCGAGGCATTGAGATCGGCTACGTCCAATTCCTCTCCAACTAGCGTGCTTCATCGATTGCCACCACGGGGTCCAGCTCCTAAGACTAGCTATGTTAGCACCTGAAATTTAAGTGGCTTTTCTTTCGCATTGCTTTCTGGTTTTCCACTATGTTCTTGGGCCTCTTTTTCTGAATGATTCTTTTTTTAATGTTGAGAACATGTAATTGTTTGATGTGTAAAGGGTGTGAAATTTGATTCTACATAGACTTTGATTGTTCCTTTCTAGCAGTATAAGTAACTAAAAACAGACCCAAGAATTTTGACAAATTTTACAACGCATGCATCGTGAAAGTCCAAATTTCTATCACAAGGAAAAGTTAGATATGGGAAAGTTTTCAATGAATAAAAATAGACACAGTTAACTGCAGAACCCATCAGGTATATCAAGGGCGGGGGTAGGTCAGGTGCGACATGATTGCTTGAAGAATAACAGATGTAGACCTGTAAAGTATCACTTAAAACAGTTATGCCCCCGGAATTTACTGCACGAATTGCCCGGTAGGAGTCATTGACGATATTTACAACCTTATCTGTAGAAACAAGTTTCGTTATTCATGCTGTGAGATGAAGAACCATAATCCATTCCCTGGTATAGATTCGACTGGATTCACAATGGTAACTCAGAAAACATTTAATCTCCGAGCATATGCACGCAAACATGATGCTCTGCTTGAAAGAGTAATCAGTCGACAAAGCAATAGCACATTTCAACCCGTCAGTAATAACTCCGAAATTTCATAGCCAACTGGTAATAATTTACAGAGTAAACCCATAGTAATTGGATTCCATATACTTTGCGTGCATTACATAATAGGATAAGTAGATACATAATCTCCTTTCTGGATCTAGATGATGACAGAACTTGAAGCAAGATCAAAACTTGCGCTAATGTACAGTTAAATGATTTAGAGTTCAAATTCGTGCCGATGCAAATTAACTTGTCGTTATCACATCTCTCAGTTCCATCAACTCGAGGATTTTACATACCTGCTGCCACTATCCTCCATGTTGTCAATACACTTTTTTGTGGACTACTGAAATTCTATATGCGTCTATGACTCAACCCTTTAACTCACGAAACTGAATTTGAATAAGAGTTCATATATCGACAGCTTCCACTTCATTTCTTTCTAAGGCGTAAACCACTGCTGTTCTAGATGGTGCGTAGATCAAGAAAGAACGAGGCCGGTCATCATGTCCCCATTCCTGTTAAGATCATCAATTCGAATAGAAAAATTTATTGATATTCACAGGTAACAACTAATGATATTAATTCTCAAATTTTGATCAAGAGTTGGTCTTTCAAATTATTTTAATATATCAAGATTCAAGTATCGGCAAGCTTACAGAGGTAAAATACTCGGCGGTGTGACTGATTCTACCAAAGCCTCCAAATAGTGGGCCGTCTGAGTCCAGAACTACCTGCCAAATGTAGCATGATTGAAGTACAGAATAACATACGGGTCCCACCACCTTCCAACATAAAAGTGCTATTTTATAAACATACCTTATATTTTCCTGGATTTAAGCATCCTACCCGATAATCTGAATAACTATTAGTCCAATGAAAATTGAATACGAATATCAACTCCCCCTTTTCGAATACAATCACCTTATCTCCTTCATGTTTCCTTGATATGTATTGATGTTCTGAAGTCATGAACTATACGAACAAACATATGTACAAGTAAAGGTAAATAAATGAGTGGACTAGATCAGTGTCTTTTTGGAATTCAATATATTCAGTGTAAGGACTTCTTACACCGTGTGCTTCTTCAAGATGCTGCATTGCACGATCAAACTCCTGCATTCCACTATATCTCAAATAATTTGCATCTCCCTGCTCAATCGAAATCAAGTCAGAATATCCACCATTAAGTTCAGAAAATCAAAATACCATTTTATATCAGTGAAAAGGTTTTTTCGAAAAAAATAATATACAGTAGCATTCAAAAAAAATTTCTTTGGTCAAATAGTTATTCCTATACATTATTTAGAGCACCAAGATACACTAGGGCCTAAATTTATGGGATGGAATCTTTAATTCACTGGATTGAGAAAAGCAGAAGTCAGCTGGAAAATTAACAGGATAGAAACATCATATTTTTACTCTCCCAAGGAAGAAATTATGATTTTGTATGTCACTTCTGTACATCAAAGTGTTGACGATCTGTGTAACTTTCAGGCATCCTAGAAACTTTTTACGGTGAAATGCTTCTTGAGTTGTTTATTAAGTCACTATTCCCAATACTGCTGTCACCAATAAGTTATTCCTTCTTCATCACAATGCTTATCAAGGCAAATTGTTTAAAAGACTATTACAATTCAAAAGGATAACCATGGGTAAAAAAATCAATTTGTTTCGTGTTAGTTCTAAGTGACACAGAATTGTTTTGTAACTTTTCAGCATTTCTTCCCACTAGAAATCATTCCTATGTATGTGCATGAATTGAATCCGCCTACGTTAAGTCTTCTAACAGGGGCATCGGCCTTTCCCCACCTCGTCACATGAGACAATCTAAGCCTTCCCAGAATTTCACGCATTTAAATTACCATGATAAAGTCTTCCAGATATGAGTTCATCTCAATATCTAATAGATATCAATCATTGGAATAATGTCTGGCAGAATATTCATGAAAAGGAGGCAGGCGTCAAAGTCACTAGTACAAGTTGGACCAAAAGTTACCAGATCAAATCTACGCCGGCACTTGTCATAACTGTTGCCATTTCCACGAATGAATCGGCCATCTGGAAGAAGTTGATCATCTCTGGGAAAATCTATCCACTCTGATCAAAAAGTAAAACTGTCAATGATATGGATGTGCATGCCAATGAAAAACAAAATAAAATTAGAAATCATAGTGTTATTACTCAATTCCACAGATGGACATAACCATATACACTTACTTACCTGAATGTCCAAATTCATTTCCCATGAAATTTAGGTATCCTTCTCCTCCCAATCCCATTGTAACAAGCCTAATCATCTTATGCAATGCTATTCCACGATCAACTGTTGGAGTAGATGGTTTATCCAAAGCCATGCAGTCATACATATCCTGAGACGTAGGTTTAAAATATGATGGTACATAAAATTCAGAATGAAGTTTATTATTATCTCATGTTTTTCTGAAAGTTCATGTTTAAAAACCGAAGAAATCGACTAATCAATTCCTCGAAACAAGATGCGAAAATATATATAACATCAGTAATGTAGGAAAACAGGAAGATAAAAAAACCAATCAACATAGATATTGGATAAGATAAAATCATGGTCTCTTTATTCTAGAAAATGAATATCATCAATTGATCCCTAGAAATATATCTTATCAATTACATAATACATTGAAATTAGAGACTTTTATGCAGATAATGAGCCTAAAAGAAAAAAATGACGAAGAAAATTTTATTTCAAAAAACTTTATGGTTGCGACTAAAAAATGACATATATAATTTCTCGAGATTCTTTTAAAGAAATAGAGAAGACCGTGTTATCCTACATAAGAGTAGGCCCAATAACACTGTTCTTCCTTGAATTTTGGCAAAAAGAATTGACCACAACAAAAAGATGGTCATAGACAAACAAAGAAACTGTCTGTTCCCTGCATGTATTTTGAGGCTGTGGCAACAATATACCTAGTTTTTTTTAGAAGGAACGAGATTTAATTGGGAATGATTCATAAATCTTATATACCTTTTTTCTAAATTTTTTTTATTTTTATTTTTAAATCTTATATACTTTCAGCATCAAGCTCTTCATTTCCTGAATAACTAAGTATAGAAAGATTAGAGGCAAGCACAAGAAAATGATAATCTACAACCTTATCCATCAACCAGAAAGCAATAGTTTTATCGCCAACCAGTGCTTGGTCATGACTTTCTGCATACACGACACACTTTTCCAACCACCTTCGGTTAGTAAGAGAGTTCACAATATCCCCCATTTTCCAATGCTCGTCTCTTTTCCTGCATAAAATTGCATGAGGAAAAGAGAAATACACGACTAGAATATAGAAAAAGTTCAAACTTGTGGAAATCTTCGTCCAGGAAAAACAAATATTTTTAGAAAAAGAACTTTCTTAGGAAATGGAAAAAATATGTACTGCGACAGATGAACCTCAGAGATTGAAACTTGGTAATCAACAGAAAAAGTTTAGCTGTTTAATAGTTTTATTATTTTTAATGCTACTCAAATCTCATCATTTTACAACATCCATGAACATATCACCAGCACTGGCAGAAAACAGAAAAGCATAAAAATGGAAAAGGGAAAAAAATAAAGAACAAGAATTAAAGGAAACATACTTGAGAATCTCAACCCACTTATCAGCGACTGCCATATGAAGACGATAATCAAAACCAACACCACCATCTTGTATGGGAATACAGAAAGTTGGCATGCCACTGACCTGCCATTACATGAAATACTGTCATGAGATGGGAAGTAGTTGTTTCATGCATGGATCAGAAGCATCAACAGTTACAGCCAATTTAGATTAACACAATCAAAATCTACATGATAGATATGATAGATTCGCTACATATTTTGAACTGGCAATCCTTGCATCTGGTCATCTGCGCACATGGATTTTGTTGGGGGCAATAATTGTCCCTACGTAGTACAATCGAAACGTTGTGTTTGAGCTGCTGTATAATTTAAAAAAATTTGAGCTACACCGTTACCACCAGCTATAATTTTTGGTAAAGTGGCAAACACTCGACCTTACAGTTTTTTCAATATGATTAATTATTTCTGTAATTACTACTAACAATAAAATTTCAAATAATTATCTTATATTGTTATTTTTATAAATTTAGAAGGACAAAGAAATAAAATAAGACAATTGAGAATTTGGGAATGTGACACATAAGGGACACGTGGTTATACATATTACATAAATTTACTTCAAATATTTTTCTTATAAAATTTTATTGAATGAAGAAAAGTATTTTTTTTTTACTATTAACTTAAAATAACCAAAAGTACTAACCATTGGTAGGTTGATGCACAAGTATATGTACCAACTTGGGGCATAAGGTACCCTCCAAAGTTCTTATTTTCCATATGGCAAAACTTCTGGATAATCCTGGGTGGTCTAGAGTAATGAGTTAAAAAATCTAAAGGTCGAAACTTACACATGCAACAAAATTTCATTAATTAGCTTATGTGTAAAGTTAGAAATACTCTGATAATATAAAAAAATTTAAGAGAATTAGTGGGCCTATGGGTAAAGTAACTTTTCTTCACTGGTTTATTTCCACTCACTGTTGGTGGATATGAGGAAAAGAGAAAAATTAAGATCAGAACATATGGGATCCAGAATTTGATGTTTTAGATGATAATAGAGGCATACGTCTTCACCAATGGTTATGGCATTAGGAAAAAGTCCATGAATGAGATCATTAGCAAGCATCAAATAAGCCACTGCATCAACATCTGTAGCAACTCCGAAGTACTCATTATAATTGCCAGTAAATGCCACCTATTAGAAGCCAAATTTATTTGTCAAGATATCTGATGCAAGACTTGAACAAATGCATTATGCATAAATGTCTGATTAAATGTTACATCACCATGATGTCAAAATCAGCCCAAAAATTTAAAGATGTCTTTCTCTAATTAAGTTCCATCTTAATCGCCTTTTTAGGCTTGGTTTATGTAGAAGTCACTAATGGTTTCCTACCTTTCAAGAGAAAAAAACATTATAAATTTATCTATGAAAAACAGCTACCAGACTAAGATAGCAATGCAAATTTGAAAATTAAAAAATATAACAGATAGTTAATCATGGTTCAAAGGAATATGGAAGGACACTAAACAAACCAAAAACAAGTACATCAACTAGTAATTTTTTTGAAAAAAGGAAAGCAACATTTTACCAAGAAAAAGCTTGAATTTGTGCTATTCTTTTACATACTGTAATATAGTCAAACTGATGAAACAGAGTAGAGCAACAATATATTTCAATGTTTTGTGTTCAAATATAAGAACAATATCATATTTATTATCATAAACTATCAATCATGTCATCAGGTCCATTCGTCCAATTAACTAGGACTAGCAACGTGCCAGGGTCTTACTGGAAACATTAGATATTTTACCTGCAAACCATGGTGAGTATACATCATTGATGTCACACCATCAAATCTGAAACCATCAAACTTGTACTCATCTAGCCACCATCTTGCGTTCGATAGAAGAAACCTTAAAACCTACAATTAAACTCATAATTGACACCTTCACTGTCACAATATTGCAGAAAAGGCTAAAGAAGAAAAAAACATATTCGATAACTTCCGAATTTCAAGACCATACATACTTCCCAGTGTCCATAATTAAAAAGTCGAGAGTCCCAAACCCAGTGATATCCACGTGCTCCAGAGTGAAAGTAACAAGCATCAGTGCCGTCAAACATGTTCAGTCCATCCAAAGTGTTATTGGATGCATGACTGCATGGATTGAAAATTTTCAGTGAAAACAGGATGGGAAGAAGAAATAATTTTGAAATTGAGGCCAATACAGATAAATTAAAGTAAAAGAATCATAAATACCAGTAAAATAAAGAAGAAAAACCAAAAAAAGAAGAAACAGAGATGATCTAAATTCTCACATAAGTATTTTAACCAAAAAAAAAGGTACAAATCAAACAGTAATTAATTGATACAAAAATCATAAACTGAGATTCGTTGAAAATTATTTTGTCTAGAAGATAATTGCAACGCATGGTTAAAAACAAGGTGCCTAGCTATGAGAAGGTTCATGCTTAGCTTGCATGAAAGGCCCATGACACCAGTGCTGCTCACAGTACCTGGGGCATTTAACAACTCCAAAAACTTGAACATCAGGAAAAGCTGTTGTTGTAGTTACAAGTATGAAGTATCCAATCCTTTCAAAGAACAATATTCAGTCTACAAAAGTAGAGGGGTGGGAGCAGGATTTGAAAAGAAAACAAAACGAAAAATGCTCACCATCCAACAGTCACAGCTTCGGAGAATAATTTTACATAACTAAAATAGAACAAACATCTTGATCACACGTAAACTAATAAACTCTGGCATGGGAGTTTGCAATCATAAATAGGGGTGACCAGAAATTGAATCAAACCGAATAAACTTTGCCTAGCTATGAGAAGGTTCATGCTTAGCTTACACAAATATGTTGCCAGGTAGATTTCATTTTGTACCTGTGCACAATATCCATGAGGACAAGCAATCCCAACTCATGAGCTTTATCTATCAAAGACTTGAGTTCCTCAGGAGTCCCAAAACGGCTACTTGGTGCAAAGAAGTTTGTTACATGGTAGCTGAGGCACAACAGTCGTTATTAAAACTTATCGGAAGTCAAAAGGAGAATAAAAAGTGAAGTTCACAAAAAGTTTATGAGCATTGGAATGCATTTATGAATTATGAGGTAAGCAACATATAAATTAAGGTTTCGCCTAAAAAAAATATATATAAATTAAGGTTCAGCAAAGCACCCAAAACTGGCATAATATGAATGCTCTTGAATTGCCATTATCTGAACTGCATTATAACCAAGTTTCTTGATGCGGGGTAGCACATCATCTCTGAAGCTGGCATATGTATTGATAATGGGCTCCTGCAATAAAGGTCAAGATACAAATGAATATTGCAGCCTCAGAGTGATTGTATAGACCTATCAGCATCTCAAATTATTCTTAACAAAAGAACGGTGAACTGCTACTAAAAGCATCCATCAGATGTAATCATAAAACATAAAACCTTAAAGAACCTCCAGCGATGCAGGTTACTCAAAAGCAAGAGACTATCTTTATTAGGCACCATAAACTGGATTCATTTCAGATGTTGGTTGCAAATTCTACCGGGTAATGCCATTTGAGAAAAACATCCTTCCTCACATTTCTGCTAAGGAGTAAAGAGGTATCACCGTTTTTAGAATGCAACAGCACAACAGTAACCATCTTCTCAAAAAAAATTGAAAAACCATAATATCTGTTAAGAAATGGACTTGGACCTAACTCAATCCCAAAAGTTTGATCAAGAGCGAGGGTTGTCCAAGACCATATATTGAACTCACAGGATATTTACCCAACCGATGTGGCACACAAATAGCATACCAATACACCTCTCTCACGCCTAGGAATGAAACGACTAGAGCGTGGAGACATTAACAGATGGCCCAACTGTGGGACGGGTGGCCCAACTATGGGTAGTCCAACACATACGGTGGGCCTCGGCTCTGATTCGTGGAGATATTAACATGTGGCCCAACCATGGGACGGGTGGCCTAACTATGGGTAGTCCAACACATACCCACCTGGGCTCTGATTTCATTTAAAAAATTGGACTTGCACCTAACTCAACCCCAAAACTGTTCAAGGGAGAAGCGTAAAACCCCGGATTTTTAAGGCTAGAAGATATTAAAATCTTGAAGATGATTGTACCAAGATAAATTAATATCAAGAATATTAGAAGTTTGCATATCGAGATAAGTAGATTAAGCATATCAAGTTATCTGAGATCTTGAAGAAATCAAATCTTGGACATAAAGTCCTATTCAAATTTTGAAACCTAGGTATCCTAGTTGATCTTGACTACTATTGGTGCCTATAAATAGACTCTCAAACCCTCATAAAAATCACACCACAATTTCTCTCAAATTTCGTGTGAGACAAGAGGGAAGAGTAGGCGAAACGCTGCAGAGATTTCATAAGTTCGAAAAAGCAGCCTTGACCCAGAAGTTATCGGCGATGCTAATGAGGTCAGAATCTGATCTCCACCGTCTAGATTATGGCATAAGATGTTATCAATATGCAGTTAAAATTTCAGCCAAATCCAACGGCTAGAACTTTTTATACGATTTTCGCAATAAATCTGCACAGATTCTACTTGGGAAAGAAGCAGCTTCTGTTCGTGGACCATAAAATATAAACGAATCCAAACGACGTCGAAACCAGATCTCCACCGTTCACGATTTAGATAACGTCCTTAGGAATGTCCAGACCAAATTCCATGTTGATCCGACGGTTCAATATGTCTATTACCTTTCTGCAAGTTGACTGAATTTTCGATCGTTCATCATATATATTTTGAAATCCTTGTTATGTAACTCCAATTCGTGATACGATTTTGTTAAAAGTGTGTTTTGATACTGTTATGACTCGGATTAGGAGTGGAAAAGAAATTTCCAAACCATGTTATGTTAAGGCTCTGATGCGATGGACGATAATAACCGGACCAATGGCCTAACCCCTTAGAGCAATTATATATAGGAGACTGATTAGTTAGCCACGAATAAGGAGATGAATTTCAGCGTCTGGCCAAATTATGTTAAGTCATGTCAATTTTGATATGATGTTTATGCTATTCTATGATGAGACATGCTATGAGATGAATATGTTTTGAATTATGCCATGCTTGAAACCCAAGTATGAGTTTTCTCAAATGAATATATCCATAAATGTATTTTGCTCGTATGATCGATCCGCCCTCACTTGCTGAGCGACACTCAGATCGCTCACCCCTTATTATTCTGAATTTTAAGTTGTAAGACGCTTTCGAATGTTTATTCTGTTTTTTTTTGGAATTTTGAGTTGTACAGACGATTTATTCTGGATTTTATTTATGAAATATACTGGTTTTAGTTAAATTGTGTACTAAGACGCTGGTTGTTTTCGAATTTTATTTGAAAGCAAGGCCGATGTCACCAGCCTGAAAGCGGGGAGTGACAGGAAGGGTTGTCCAAGACCATATATTGAACTCCCAGGAACTCTATCCAACCGATGTGGGACATATTTCAACACATCCTCACACGCCCATGAATGTACATCTGAAGCGCGTGAAGATATTAACTGGTGGTCCAACTGTGGGCAACCTAATTATGGGCAATCCAATAAATATGGCGGGTCTGGGCTCTGATACCATGTTAAAAAAATGATGTGGACCTAACTCAACCCCAAAAGCTAGCTCAAGGGAGGAGGGTTGTCCTAGACCATATATTAGGGGTGCCAATTCGGGTGGGTCGGGTGGGTTCAGGTCGGGTTGGGTTGATGATTTTTTTTAAAAAAAATTCATCAACCTGCCCCGACCCAAACCCAAACCCGAATCAAATAGAAAATGGCCAACCTAAACCCGACTAACCCGAACCAACCCGACTTTTTTTTTTTTATTTTTTAACAAAATAATTAAATAAAAATTCAAAACACACAATAATAATAGTAATATTTAATTTAAACACATAATAACATAATCTAAGCTTATATATAATTTAAATTTGAAAGTCTAGTTATAGAAAATTTAAAGTATAGTTACTAGAAAAAATAAAAAATTATTTTAAAAAATTAAAATTGTTCAAAATAAACCTTCAATGACGAAAATTTATTATATCAATACACAATAAATTTTTTCCAAACATACAATAATAAAAATGTAGCAAATTTTTCTTAATTTTGTATAAAAATAATAATAATAAAAAAATTTCGGGTCATCTCGGATTAACCCGGGTTGACCCGAACCCAAACTGAACCCAATTAAATTTTTTGGGTTAGCTTTCGAGTCAACCGAACCCAAAAACCTGATATTTTTCGAGCCGACTCGTATCGGGTTGACGGGTTGGGTTCATTTTTGCCACCTCTATCATATATTGAACTCACAGGAACTCTATCCAACCGATGTGAGACATATTTTAACAATACCATATGATATCATTTCTACACACTCGAGAGAATGAGACAAAACCATGAACCCATGATCATTCGAATCTACACGGCGATTTATAAGTGACCTTCATGATGTACATTTTCTTGTGCACTACAAGCACCATCATTGTAGCTACATTCTTCCAGGCTCAAACATTATAAAATTTTCTCGGTTTCGGTAATAAATAACATTAAAATCCGAACCCCAATTTTAAATGTCAGTCAATAAAGATCCAAAAGGATAATTCTAATTCATCCATTTTCATTCTTAATTCTCTTGAACAAGATCAGATACAACCGTCTATTTTTTCAATCACGCCTTTTACTTTTTAGGTGTCAAAGGAGATGTATCTAATTTTCAAAAATCAGATAAAGAAATGCATTCAGCAAGAACAATGTAGGTAATTATAAACAATGAATTTCAAAAATTACTTGAGAGAAAAGATGCACACCGGACTACTCATTCCAACATGAGACTCATATATTCTGAGGGACTTTGGTTTATTTGGTCGAGGATGCTTGAAAACATACTTCTCCTGCAAAATTATCACAAAAGAGATTCATTGATTGATAACCATAGAAGGTAAACAGCCATGTTAACTAAGAAGTAACTAGAACCATTGAAAATTTCCAAGAATGGAGATTTTTTCCTCTCCATTTCCTAAATTTACAGATGCATAATCAACATCTGGAATCGCTATGTGAATTGTGACCCTTGCGCCCAGAGTTCGAAAACAATTTAATGTAAAGTCAAGAATGCCGATGCAGATGTACACTATGGATACCTCTTCTGGTGGATCATAGTATATTCCGTTATATGGAATTTCCCCAGGAGCCTGAAAAGAGAATTTAATCCAAGCAGGAATAGAATCCTTGATGCCAGACGGAGTCTCCATACGAATCTTCATTTGGGATAAACAAAGATCATTATCGGAAGCAAAACAAGAATGACTTTTATAAATACTTACCAAGTCAGTAACCAAGTACGAACATGAAAATATTGAAATTAAAGAGTCAAAATTCTTCATAAACAAGCTGTAAAACAAAGCCTCTTTACTTATGATTCTTCTTAGTTCCTCAAGCACGATCATTCTAGAGTAATAAGTAAAAGAACAAGTTTATTTTCTAATCTTGTCATGTCTAATCACTTCACATCATTTTACAGGGGTGTTTACGAGCTGAAATTTAAACATGAGCACCCAATGCCAATTACCTTCACTTTGGAACCATGGGGGATAGCAGGAGAACCATCTGCATTGTTTGGCAAAAAGACCTCCCAAACGCCAAATTCATCCTGTTAAAACTTTCCATAAGTTTAAAGGAAATGGATAGTGGAGATCACTATGAACATAGATATTATATGAAGGAAAGATATGTAAATGCCAGGAGAGAATACAATGGGATCCCAAGTATAGTATCATATCAGCAAGAAATAACAAAAATAAAATAACATGAACCAAGTCATAGATTGCCACTCTAGCGGAAGCTAAGCCAATAAATTAAAATAAAGGATGTAGTTACATATACATCTCAAACCTGGAAAATCACATTGAAAAGGTGCGAGAAAACCTCACTTTTCATCAACAAGCCAAACAGAAAGTCAAGATATGCAAAAGTCTGTGATATTCATAAAAATGAAAAAATGCTTACTCGAGTCATAGTATCAGCATTAGGGTTCCAATTGTTGAAATCTCCAATAAGTGTTGCCCACTGCAAGTGTATTGAGAAGTAAGTTGACACACAACAAAATTGAGTTTTCTGCCATTAAAACAAGATCTCCATCGAGAACATCGATAACCCAAAAATATCATCATTGCTTGATCAGTTCTAACAGCGCATACAGTTCAATGGTCAAGAAAATTAGTTGTTGAGGCAAATGCCAAATGCGGTCGTTAGTATAAGTAGCCATTAATTGAACCAACAAGATGCCAACTTTTTCAGTAATTGCTGCTTTTGTAAGCAACAAACTCATTTGCCACATGTCAAATGCAGATTCACACCTTTGGCAAGTATACAGTGCTTAATAAGCAGCAAAATTATTTCAACAGAAATTTTCAAATGCCAAATGCCTGGCAGAAACTTATAAAGAATACAATCTCAATTGGAGAAACTACCATCAAATGGTAAAAGCCTGAAGAGAAAGCACTCGTTTGAAAGAAGCTAATAGAGTCAAGAATAAAATATATGCTGGCACTTAAAAAAATGCTAACCTTTGCCCCAGGAGCCCACTCCCTGTAAGTGATGCCGGTCTCACTGGTCAAATATAATACACGAAATTAGCTTTTCAATATCCAAGAACGTGAATTTCAAATCAAACAAATGTATAAATTATTCATGAACAGGATCATTACATGGCCAAGAGTTGATAAACTTCCAGAGGAACTACCAATTCCCATAGTCGAATATAACGGTACAAACACTGTAAACACATTTCATAATTTCATGAAGGCCTTAGTTCATGAAGGCCTGAGCTGAGAATGTCACTGTAAACACATTTCATAATTTCATGAAGGCCTTAGTTCTTCAAAGAATCAACAGTCTTTTTCCCAATAATAAGAAATTACTGACGAATTAGCCTAAGCTGAGATAAGCTAAGCCAAACCATTTATCCTATAGATGTAGTACTTTTGGCATATAAAATCCCTCCAAGCACTTGACATGCACTTTCCTCTCCAGAAATAAATAAAATAATGGGAAACGTTAGAAAAAATAGAATGATATTATTTGGATTGCTGCAGTTCTGTCATGTTGCTAGGACAATGTTTGTGAAGAGCCTTAGTATCTAGCAAGTTTGCCTTCTAAACAGTTGTATGATTGCAGTAGGAAGAACATCTTTTACTTATTCTGTTCATCGTATCACCAAAACAGACATATTCCTTCCATTTGTATGAACGGGTGTCAACAATCAGAAACAATTTAAATCATCAATTTGCATGAAAGCCCTTTTCAATAGCAGCTATCCTAGTAACATGCGAATAACAAAGATTCACACAATTTCAAATATCAGATGCATGCATCAGTCAAACCAAGGTTATCTCAATAACAGACTCTATATTGCAATATGAGGACAAACCAGTAATGTTTAAAGAATTAACAGTTTACCTACGCGTAAAGCCAAATTTCTCATAACCACGAGAAAACTTTTCCAAGCCGCCCTCATACTCGTCAATTGCTTGGCGCAATCTTTTATACTGCCCATAACTGTGATGAACAGAGAATTTAGTGGAACAAACCAGTAGATGCACTTTATGAATGCAGATTCAGGGTCTACCACAATCAATGGTTAACTGTATCGAATTCTACTGAAAATTGAAAATCGTGAATTGCTCTAACATGCACATACAGAACACAGTAGGGGAAGTCAATCTTCCACTCACATCTATATCTATCCAACAAATCCTCTCAAAAAGAATTTGTTCACAAGATCTCACCGATAATCAAGATGGCCGCGATGATTGTTTAAGAATGGATCTATTTCATATATTCTCTGACCAATTCCAGGTGGAGGGATGGCCCTCTCTCTGATGTTAGCAGATTCATTGCTTATTGTTTCAAATGATGCATATGATGTTCCTTCTTCCGTTTCACCATCTCCATCTAGCAGCTGTACAGAAGCAGAATCTTCCCCTTCAATGGCTTCGCTAGAATTTCTTAGCCCAATCAAAATTTCTTCTTCCTCAGTTTTGATTACATTTTCCACCACTAAACTTCCCACGTCATCTGATATCTAGGAAAAAGAATCATACAGGAAACCAAATCAACAAAGAGGATTGATATTTCCATTTCACATTTTGCTTTAAGACAGCCATAAAGATATTAATAGTCAGCAAACAAATCAATACGTTATAGACGCATAAGAAAAACCTAATAAAGCAAAAGTTTAATGCCTAATTAGGTTCTAAGATACCAATGCTCCTCATGCCTCTAACAACTATGGTCTAAATGCGGGAAGACAAATGACTTGGCACAAAGGTCACAAGCTAGCCCCACTTAAAATATGTTGAGATATATCCTACATCGGTTGGATAGAGTTCCAAGAAGTTCTTTATATAGACAAGGACAACACTTCCTCCTTGAGCTAGCTTTTAGGGTGGAATTAGGTCTCAGTCAATTTCTTAACATGATATCAGAGATCAAGCCCACTGTTATTGTTGCACTGCCCATAATTGAGCTGCCCAACCACCCGTTAATATTTAAACACTCCAAATGTTCATTCTTGGACGTGTGGGGGTGTGTTGAAATATGTCCCACCTGTTGAAATATGTCCAACATCGGTTGGATAGAGTTCCTGGGAGTTCTTTATATAGATAAGGACAACCCTCCCCCTTGAGCTAGCTTTTGGGGTGGAGTTAGGTCCAAGTCCATTTCTTAAAAAAATAATATGAGATGACTTCCACAGATTATGCCTGCTTTGAGCTTGTTTCTACTCGATATTTAAATATAAAATGTGGCTTTCTCCACCAGCTTCCGCCACAAAGTTCTTGTATTCATAATAATTTTTTAATACAAAATAGTTTTTTTTTTTAAAAAATAAAGAATTATTGTGAAGCATTAGATCTCCTCTGATTCACTATGTCACAACTGTTAGAAGTTCCCTCGGCATGATTCAATTCTACAAAATATACTCAGTTTGACCATGTAGAGATTCCTATCTTAAGTTTGTCATATGATGCCATTGGATAGTTTACATATGCATTCAAACAAAAGTTCCATATTTAAATCAGGACAATGGGATAAAACCTGCTTGCTGTGAAGAGATCAGAGAAGTAACAAAAACGAGCATAAATGCGACCAACTTTAGATTTCAAATTAAACAGAAAATTGAGACCATGATAGTGTTTGTGTTATATGGAACGATAAATTATGCACTTGTATCTCAAAAGTTTCAAAAATAGGGTAATTTGGCTGAACTTTGACTGTGATCAGCATATTTTCCTCTTTACAATGACAATACTTGTGTTCTTCAAAATATTTTTTATTTTTGGTTCATTCATTCACATTTTTTGGGCGGTTTGCATTATTTCGATGAGGAACGGGGACACATTTAGTTTCAGACATGCCTGGGAATCATCTGAAAGTTCAGGAACAAGGACATTCTCCGATGCAGTCGCTATAGACGATTGGGATCCAGACTCCAATGACTTTCCGGTCAAAATGTTCCCTTCAAGCAAATGCCAAATTAGCTTAATTTTCGAATAAACATCAGCTGAGTCAAACACAACGCCTGACTGGATTATGATAATATTCAATATAAATTACAGTCCTAAACAGAAACCAACTCCATCTCAGGCCTATCACACATTCACCAACACACTTCCATGACAAGAAAATCTCTTTCTTGCCACTCAAGTGAAAAATAAAACTGGAAAAGAAAAGCATCCAAAACAAGACTTGCCACATTTGAGACAAATCCCGGCTTCTAAAGTAGCATCTAACGTAAAAATATAAATTTTGACAATAAAGAAGAAAAGGAGAAGAAATTACATGAATGAGATTGATTCTTGATGCAAAAGGAGAAGTGGGCGTTCCTCTTATGAGCAAGAAACCTCGATCCACGGCCTCCCAGCCTGCCCACCAATGGCACAGTAGGCAGCCGCACGCTGTACACCGTATACACCATTTTCTTTTCTTCCCGTCTTTTCACCAAAAGCTAATACGGGGTAACCATAAAGAATCTGCACGGAGTCGAAGGTGGCCAAAAATCCGCGAAGATATTTGACAAATTTCACATAATATAAAACACAGAAATAGCAGTGACTGCTGGTGTACTAGAAATGTGCGGCCAATATGCTACGTGTCAAAAGGTGTTGGCATCATCTCATGGGTAGGTGGGGTCTACACATACCACCCTGCATCGTCCATTTAAATTTTGATGATTGATGGGAGATGGAAAAAAACTTGATAGTGATTACATTTCCATTGTTTTCGTCTCTCCAAAAACTAAATATTTTTACGTGTGGCTGAGGTTCTCGAGTTGAGCAAAGATACGATGATGGAATCATTGGATGGAATATACTTGCATTCTTCTCTTTTTTCATTTTCTTTTTTATTTCTTTCTTCCGTGTCCTCAAGAAAAGTGGAACCATCTATATTTATAACGAATAATAATATATTTGACTTAAACATTAATATATTTTATTTTATGAATTGAGTAAGATATGAGATCCATCTTACAAAATATAACTGTGAGACAATCTCAAGTTAAGTTTTGTCTATTTTTTACTCATTTTCTTTGGTCAATTTTAATAGATGAGACACAAAATAAATTATGACAAATGAGACCGTCTCACGAAGTCAAATACAAGTCAAATACCTAGAAGTCAATTGGATACAAATTTCCCAAAGAACCAATTTCTATTCGCTATTAGCCCATCTCGATTCTCCCCAACTCCATTGGTCTCGTGCCAAAGAAGAACCCTTACAGAAGGGGATATGGCGTCGGAGAGCATTGAGCCAACCTGGATAATGGTGGTTGTCAACCAGTCAGCTCTCAATGGTTACCCGCACACATCCATAAGCTCCAAAGAAACAGTTGAATGAACTCTATACAAAAACATTAGCTCCAATACTTCTGCTTTTAAACTCCTCATTTTTCATGTTCAAGTTTCCGAAAAAGATGGTAATTTGTTAGGAATCAATCAAAATAAATTCAATATTGTCCAGAGATTTACCAGACAAACACACACACACAGCAAACACAAGAACACAATCCCAAATAAAAACCACACAACACAGATCAAACATCAACTCACACGAAAGCGATTAAACAACACAAGTATTTACGTGGTTCGACAAGAAATTTGCTTACGTCCACGGGAGAACAACATAACACTTTTATTAATCACGAACAAGATATGAAACCAAGCTCAAACCAGAGCTTATTACAGAACCAGACCAGAAAACTCTAATGCTAGATACAAACTCAATTCAAACTTTAACACTTTGAATTTTCCAGTCACAATCTGCGCCCCAGTTCTTTCTCCCTGAATTCTCTCTTTTCTTTTTTCTAGAGGTTGAAAATTTTGATTTTCTGTTATGTTCGTTATTCCATCACGTCTGACTTTCATTTTCTTATATAGAAAAAATACACCGACTTTCTTCTTAGGCTTTTAGGTCTTTGACCCACTCTCAAAGTCAACATGGTTGATAAGCGCATTTTGTGTGCATTATTTTATGTCTATTTTGCATGCATTCGTATGCATTTATATTGTTTTTATGTATTTTTATGTGTTTTAGTGCATGTGTGTGTATTTCACTCTTCGGGTTAATTTTGTAGAAAAATGGATTTTTGAAGAATGAATTACGGATCAGCCTTGGTCAAAAATTCAATTTTATTTTAAAAAGATTAAAATCCGATCTTCAACATTCAAAATGAAGTTAAAGATGTTTTGAAGTTGCTGTCCAAATTTTCGCTCGATCTGACGACTAGAACTTGAGATATGATTTTTTCAAAAAACCTGCGCGCTGGAAAAAACATAGGCACGGACCCAGGCACGGACCTGGAACGGGGTCCGTTCATGTCGCGAAATTTTTGAGTTTTGAGGCAGAAAACTGCTCGCTCGAGCGAGCCTTGAGCCCGCTCGAGCGAGAATTACGGACAGAAAAAAATATACAGAAGATCTCTCGCTCGAGCGCACCTTGAGCCCGCTTGAGCGAGATGGCGTGCAGACTTTTTATTTTTGAAAACTCTTATTCGCGAAGGATGCAATCTTTTGAAGATTTGTGGCGTATAAATAGGCTTTTTATCATCAGATGAAGGGTTCCAGAACACAGACAACACAAGGGAGGCAGCTTCAAGGCTTGGGAGAGAAGATTTATCTTTTATTTTTTTATTTTTTTTATTTTTGAATTATTGTTTTCAATTATTGAGTAGTCTTTATTCAACCAAGATGACGTGATTGGACTGAACAGATTTATGTAGAAAACTTGGATGTTTATTTGGGATTTTTCAGACTTAATTTTGATTTATTTATTATCAGATTTATATTTGTCTTGTGAATAGCCTGATCAACTGTTTGCTTGCATGTTAATCGATTTCAAGTCGACAGAGGAGGTATTGATTTAGATCACTCTAATAGTCAACACATGGTAAAATCGACTAGAAATAGAATTCGATTTCAGTGTGCGATTTAGGTGAAAATTGAATTTTCACAAATATTTAATGCATTCAAATTTGATTAGAATTACGAAAGATTAATCCTTCAATATTTGAATAAGTTTGATTGTTCTAGAAATAGACTTTTGAACAAGTTAGGAGAATTTCTGTAATCTAAGATTAAATTTGAGTCCTGAATCGGCCACATGTTACATGATTTGTTCGGTACCTACGTGTGTCTTGGTTGTCTCGTTTTAATTAAATTTTCCTTTCAAATATTTTAATTCTTATCTTAAGCAGTTTTTATTTTAAATTCGTATTTTATTTAAATCAAATCGCTCTTTATTATTTTGTCCAGATTAAGTATAATAATCAAATCTTGAGAATTGACAACAGTCCCTGTGGGATCGATACTTGGACTTTCTGTCCACTTTACTATTACTTGACCTAGTGCACTTGCTAGTAGACACCGAATTAAGCGATCAAGTTTTTGGCGCCGTTGCCGGGGACTGTTTAGTTAATATTAGGATAGATTATTTGCTTGAGACTAGACATTTTTTTCTTGCATTTGTTTATTTTAATTTTAATTTTATTGTTTCTTATTTGTGAGGTACTAGATGGATCATCGACAGTTTTTCACAAGGTTTGACCAACAATACTCGGAGCCTTTCTATGCTGCTTGGGGGAGATTCAATGATTTGGCGAACAAATTTCGGTACCATGATTTTTCAAACTACACGATAACTCAAATTTTTTACGGTGGTTTGGATGAGCTAACAAGACGTTGGGTAGATTATGGAGCTTTGGCCACTGGCAGTCACTTGCTAAGCAGAGAATACAATAGTGCGATGCACTTGTTAAATAATATGGCAGATTTCGACTACCATTGACATTGTGATCCTTCACTGTAGGGTTGGAGTCACCAATATCCTCCAGAATTCAACCACACAAATTTTAAAAACCAACCACCGGAGTATCAAGAAGAGTGTATCGGGCATTTTGAGGAAGATCATGTGGCTCAGTTGGAGAACATGGTGCGACAGCAAGCAGAGATAAATAAGTTCTTAGAAAGCCGCATCAACTCTTTGAGTCTTTTGAATGAACAGATTGCACTTATTATAGAACCATTTTCTGAGATCTGTCAAGAGAATGATGTAATTGCGCCAGATCATGAGAAAATATTTCTTGAGATCTTCATACAGTGGAGGAGGAAGAAATATACAAGGCAAAATATTTGACCTCGTCAGTGGCCTTTACATGTACATCATTAGAAGATCCATTCTTGCCATTGACGCCACCTCCACAGTATTATATCCTCGATGAGCTTCAGCCTAGATTAGGAGTCTCTTTCTAAAATAATCAGTTCATGCCGAGTGTTTTCGGACCGACGAGCTTCCCATGTCAATATCACGCCAAGCTTGAGGGCGTAGGAAATCAAGATCCATAAGTAGAGTCGTATGATTCTTACTATGGGCAGAAGTCGCTCTTTGATGGTTGCTCTGGATAGTCTGGCTATAAACTATAACTTTAGCGCTTATTGGGAGGCAACCCAGTGTTCTTTCCCATGCTCTTTATTTAATTTTTTGTTTATGTGTCTTTTTATTTGATTTTTGCTTCTTTCCCATGCTAGTGTTCCATGCCTGCTGCTATCGCCCCAAATGATACTGCCGAGAAGAAAGCGGACGAATTTATAACCAGGGGAGTGTTATTTTTATTTTCATTGTGTTTATGTTTGTTTTGCATTTGTTCGTTTTGCATTCTGTTCATTGTTTCTGAAGCATTGAGGGCAATGATTTGGATAAGTACGGGGGGTAGTCTAGTTTTTATGTTTTTATTTATGTTTTGTTTGTGTTGCATTCGTAATCGTTTAGTTTATTTGCATATAGTTCATGTTAGTTTTGTTGTTGTTTGCATGTGTGTTAAGTAGGATGATAATTGGGAGCCAATGATGATATGAAGTTTTGAATTTTGAATAAATTTTTTTGATTCTGCTCTTGACTTGACATGAGAAATCTTAGGTTGAACCGTGAATCTTTTTAAGCATTCATGTTAGACCAGTGAATTGTAGCGAAAGATTTGATTAAGTTTCTGTCTGTTTGATCATTGCACGACAATAGGTGTTTTGTGGAGCTTACCTGTGTTCTGTGAATTTTGATGAGTCTCTAAACTTTCACTTATGATCTTGGATGCACCAATTTTTTTTTTAAAAAAAATTTTAAAAAAAATTCTTTGAAAAACTCAACTCCATCCGGGTCATGGACGAGGAATTGAAATCCTAATTACCACGTCCAAGGCTAAGTATGCGGATTCAATGGGGTTGAAGTTACATCCGGGCTATAGACGAGGGGATTGAAATACTAATCCTATCAAAGTTATAGCTAAGTATGCGGGTAATTATTGGGGCTTAAGAATGTCGGGTGCAAAATCCGACGGTGCATAAAAATAATCTCAAGGGAGGTGTGTTTTGTTAAGAGATCATTGGAAGAAATGGATACTTCAGAGTGAAACTTGCACTGATATGTCATAGGTCGCTAAGCAGTCTTGAAACGGATTCTGTCTAAGTTGCATGTAACTGGAACGACATCACACACACACGTTCACGCTAAACCGAAGGTGTATTATGAAAGGTTGAGAGCATTCGTGTTTTTAAGTTGACATAGAACTTATTTTAGGCTGATATTTTCCATGAATAGTTCCTACTTTTGTTTTTGTTGTGTTTTTGTTGCATTGTTTGTCTTGCTCGAGGGCGAGGGCGAGCAAGATTTAAGTATTAGGGTGTTGATAAGAGCATTTTGTGTGCATTATTTTATCTCTATTTTGCATGCATTCGTATGCATTTATATTGTTTTTATGTTTTTTTATGTGTTTTAGTGCATGTATATGTATTTCACTCTTCGGGTTAATTTTGTAGGAAAATGGATTTTTGAAGAATGAATTACAGAGCAGCCTTGGTGAAAAATTCAATTTTGATTTTAGATAGATCTAAATCCAATCTCCACTGTTCAAAATAAAGTTCAAGATGTTTTGAAGCTGCTGTCCAAATTTCCGCTCGATCGGACGGCTATAATTTGAGATATGATTTTTTCAAAAAAATTGCTCGCTGAAAAAAACAAAGGCATGGACCAAGGCACGTACCTGGAACGGGGTCCGTGCATGTCACGAAATTTTTGAGTTTTGAGGCAGAAAACTACTCGCTCGATAATTACGGACAGAAAAAAATATACAGAATATCTCTCGCTCGAGCGCACCTTGAGCCCGCTCGAGCGAGACGGCGTGCATACTTTTTATTTTTGGAAACTCTTATTCGCGAAGGATGCAATTTTTTGATGATTTGGGGCGTATAAATAGGCTTTTTATCATCAGATGAAGAGTTCCATAACACAGAAAACACAAGGCAGACGACTTCAAGGCTTGGGAGAGAAAATTTCTCTTTTCTTTTCTTCTTATTTTTATTTTTGATTTATTTTTTTTTAATTATTGAGTAGTTTTTATTCAACCAAGACGGCGTGATTGTGCCGAACAGATTTATGTAGAAAACTTGGATGTTTATTTGGGATTTTTCATGCTTGATTTTGTTTTATTGATTATCAAATTTATATTTGTCTTGTGAATAGCCTGATTATATGTTTGTTTGCATGTTAATCGATTTCAAGTAGACAGAGGAGGTATTGATTTCGATCACTCTAATAGTCAACACATGGTAAAACCGATTAGAAATAGAATTCGGTTTCAGTGCGCGGTTTAGGTGAAAACTGAATTTTCACAAATATTTAATGCATTCAAATTTGATTAGAATTACGAAAGATTAATCCATCAATATTTGAATAGGTTTGATTGTTCTAGAAATAAACCTTTGAACAAGTTAGGAGAATTTCCGTAACCTAAGATTAAATCTGAGTCATGAATCGGCTACATGTTACATGATTTGTTCGGTACCTACGTGTGTCTTGGTTGTCTTGTTTTAATTATATTTTCCTTTCAAATATTTTAATTCTTATTTCTTAAGCAGTTTTAATTTTAAATTCGTATTTTATTTAAATCAAACCGCTCTTTATCATTTTGTCTAGATTAAGTATAATAATCAAATCTTGAGAATTGACAACAGTTCTTGTGGGATCGATACTTGGACTCTCTGTCCACTTTACTATTACTTGACCTAGTGTACTTGCTAGTAGACACCGAATTAAGCGGTCAATGGTCCAACCCGATAAGTCATCTGCTTCTTAATGCAATTGATCTGTCCTTACATAGTTTGATCTGCATCCCAAAGCCTTTTGATGCTTTGGTCTGTCTACTAATGTCCAGGTTTGATTTTTCTTCAGTGAGTTCATCTCTTCATTCATAGCTTTTATCCACTTTTTTTTGTGTTTACTTTCCATAGCTTCATCATATGTATTCGGCTTTGAATATTTCACCTCCTCAGCTACTGTAAGTGCATACCAAGCCAGATCAGCTTCACCAAACCTCTTTTGAACTCTGATCTCCCTTTTGGTTCTGTCTCTTGCAAGATTATATGTACTCAAGTCTTATTTTGGTCACTTGCTGTCATATTCTCATCTTGCATCTCTTTTGAACCTGTATCTGGTAAAGAAGACTCCACCTCAAACGGTAATCTGAGATTCTCACTGATCTGACTGTCCTTTTCATCCATATTCATTTTATATACAAGTTTGCTCTCATCAAACTTTAGATCTCTGGTGTTGAAACACTTTGGACCTCTTGACTACAAGTTCCAAACTTTATATCCTTTCACACCATCCGGATACCCAATTAATATACATCTCATTGCCCTTGCTTCCAACTTGTCCTGTTTCAGATGAGCATATGCAAGACATCCGAATACTCTCAAGTTTGAGTAGTCTGCAGGTGTCCCACTCCACTTTTCCATTGGAGTCTTGAAACCAATTGCACTGGATGAACACCTATTGACCAGATAGCACGCAGTAGATAATGCTTCTCCCCAAAAGGAATTAGGAAGAGAAACATTGATCAACATACATCTGACCATTTCCAGAAGAGTTCTGTTCATTATCTCTGCTAGGTCATTCTGTTGTGGTGATCCTGCCACTGTTCTATGTCTGGTAATACCTTTCTCCTTACATAGCTTAACAAACATATCTGATAAGTATTCCAGCCCATTATATGTTCTCAGGTATTTAAATTTTCAATCACTCTTGTTCTCAATTGCCAGCAGTCATTCTCTGAATTTGTCATAATACTCATCCTTGGTCTTTAAGATGAATATCCATACTCTCCTTGAGTAATAATCTATCAGAGACATGAAGTATCTGCCTCCACCATGAGTTTCTGTCCGAGAAGGACCCATAAATCTGAATGAATATAGGCCAATGGTTGCTCAGTTGCGTGACTTCCTTGACCAAATGATACTCTTTTTAATTTCCCAAGGGCACATCTATCACACAACTCTAGTGATTCGATCTTGTCACCACCCAACAGACCCTGTTTAGACAGCTCATGTAATCCCTTCTCACTTACATGTCCAAGCCTTAGATGTCATAGCTTGGTTCTGTCTTGCTGTTCCTGAATACTTGATGTACTTCCTGTGACTGTCTCACCTTGTAGTACATATAGGAGGTTCCTCTTGACAGTCTTCATTATGACCAAAGACCCTTTAGACACTAAGAGATTTTCTGCTCCTGATTTAAATGAGTAACCCTGAGCATCAATTGTCCCCAATGATATCAAGTTTCTCTTCAATTCGGGCACATACCTCACATTAGTGAGTACTCTGTCAATCCCATCATGCATCCTTATTCTGATATTCCCATAGCCCTTTTATCCTGCATGATTGATTATTTCCCAACAGTACCATGCCCTAATCAGATTCTTCCAACTTTTCAAATCAGGATCTTACAGGACACATGTGAAAGGAGCACCCTAAATCCAATATCAATTCTTGGTTTTGATCACCTTTACAAACCACCAATACTTCTGTTGTGCCATATCCATCTGAAGCTACGGCCAGAGTACCCTCATCTTTGGGTTTTTCTTACTGCTTCCCTTTCCTTTCTGGATAATCTCTCCTAAGATGCCCAACCTTATGACATGCAAAGCACTTCATATTCCCCAAATTTTTTTTCTGGTATCTTTGTTCACTCTTCTATCTTGATTTTTGCCTATATTTTCCATTGGATGTCCTCTTATTACTTCTGCCCCTTACCATAAGACCCTCTCCATGTGATTCAATGTTTATGTTAGACTTTCTTTGAAGTTATTTGGATTGAATAGCAGACATAACCTCTTCCAAAGTTACCATATTTTCTCTTCCATAGAGCAATGCATCCCTAAAGTTTTCATAGGTTATAGGGAGTGCATTCATAAGTATCAAAGCCCGGTCTTCATCCTCAAGCTTTACTTCAATATTTTCCAAGTCATCCAATATCTTGGTGAATTCTTCGATCTGGTCTTCAAGGTTCTTATCATCCTTGATCACAAAGGAATACAACCTCTGTTTCATGTACAGATGGTTAGCCAGGGATTTCGTAATGTATAAATTTTCAAGTTTAAGCCACACATCCGCTGCAGATTCCTCTCTCGCAACCTCTCTGAGAGGTCTATCACCCAGACAGATAATTATCACACTGTGTGCCTTCTCGAGTAATTCATCCTTGTTCTTGATATCGTTAGATATCTCCTCCTTCTTCTTGAGGGCTTTCACCAAACCTTGTTATATCAGGATCGCTCGCATCTTAATTCTCCAGAGCGAGAAATTGTTCTTGTCAGTAAACTTCTCAATATCAAATTTCATTGATCCTATCATCTTTGCTTAGTTTCCCACAGACGGCTCCATTTGTTAGGAATCAATAAAAAAAATTCGATATTGTCAGATATTTACCAGACAAACACACACACACACACACACACACACACACACACACACACACACACACACACACAGCAAATTCAAGAACACAATCCCTGATAAAAAGCACACAACACAGATCAAACACCAACTCACGCGAAAGCAATTAAACAACACAAGTATTTACGTGGTTCGACAAGGAATTTGCCTACGTCCATGGGAGAGCAACATAATACTTTTATTAATCACGAACAAGAGATGAAACCAAGCTCAAACCAGAGATTATTACAGAACCAGACCAGAAAACTCTTACGCTAGATACAGACTCAATTCAAACTTAAACACTTTGAATTTTCCCGTCACAATCTGCGCTCCAGTTCTCTCTCCTTGAATTCTCTCTTCTATATTTTCTGGAGGTTGAAGAATTTGATTTGATTTTATGTTTGTTATTCCATCATGGCTGGCTTTCATCTTCTTATATAGAGAACATACATAGAATTTCTTCTTGGGCTTTTAGGTCTTCGGCCCACTCTTAAAATCAACATGGTCCAACTCGATAAGTCATCTGCTTTTTAATGCAATTGATCTGTCAATACATAGTTTGATATTCTTTGATCTGCTTCCTCGCGCCAAGCTCCAAACTCTTCGGACAATCGATCTGCCAACAGAACTCATCTGCCAATATTACTTCGATCTGATCCCAGTACTGGATCTGACCATGAACTCATCTAATCAATGAACTCATCAGATAACTGCACTTCGATCTGATCCGCTCTCTATTTCCAGTCGATCTGATAAAAGCATAATCCAACAGAATTGATATTCACTAAAATTGGAGAGTCCAATCAAAGTTTTGAGTACAACCTAAGCTCAAAGCTTCAATTCTGGAGGTGAACTTGAAACCAAACAAAGAGTGTTAGAGGGGGTCGACAGGATGTCCCGACATAGCCTCTCTGATGCTCAAGTCAGAGACGTGAGTCGTGAATGAATAATAAAAAGGGGAGCTTGGGCTCCTCTCGAAATGAAATTGAATCAGTCGCAAATGAAGTGAGCAAACCCAGTATTTATAGGAAGAATATAGGGGACCACACATATTCCGTAGGGGATCAAGTTAGTGAGACTCACGTGTCTGTTCATCCGAGACTCGCCATTCTAAGGTGGTTCAAACTTTTACCTTGTCCTCGAGGCGAGGCTGAAGCTAAGGGCTCGCCCACCTTGGGTAAGCTTATCCTAGCTACTCTCATCGCCATCCTCAACTCCTCGGCTCATCCTTATCTCCTTAACAGATCCTTACCTTCCAAACTCTCAAACTCTTCCCTAACTCCTTAGCCACTTCTTAGCCCACTTTCACCTTTGTCACCTCCCTTGGCTACAACGTCAATTCATATTTCATTCAAGCACACTCACTCACTCACTCACTCACTCACAAGTAAGAGATTTAGCTCCGAACATCCATAAATAAAACACTTGTGTTCTTACTTTCCAGTTTCACTCATATTTCATTTGACTTAAAATTACTTAAACTTTGTTCGTAGGCAAGTCTTCACTCCCTTGTTTGTAGGCTAGACAACTGAGATAATTTGCGATAAATTGTCGATAGTGACCTGCTAGGCCCAGAAAACTTCGGATCTCAGCCACTGTCGTTGGACGTGGCCAATTCTGTACAACCTCAATCTTGATCGGATCCAAAGAAATCCCTTTGCTAGATATAACATGACCAAGAAATACCACATGATCAATCTAGAACTCAAACTTACTCAAATTTGCGTAGAATTGGTTTGCTCGCAGTGTTTGTAGAACGATCCCCAAATGTCTAGCATGTTCATTCACGCTGCTCAAGTAGTCCAAGAGATTATAAATGAAAACCACACCAACTTATCCAAGTAGTTCCAGAATACATAGTTCATCATATCCACGAACACAGCTGGGACATTAGCCAAACCAAATGGCATTAGTAAGAACTCATAATGCTTGTACCTGGTGCGAAATGTTGTCTTATGGATGTCTGGATCACGAATCCTTATTTGGTGATAACCGGATCTCAAATCAGTCTTTGAGTAAACACAAGTACCCTATAACTGGTTAAACAAATCATCAATACGAGGAAAAGGTACTTATTATTAATGGCTATCCGATTCAGCTGGTTGTAATCGATACACAAACGCATATATCCATCCTTTTCCTTGACAAACAGAACTGGTGCTTCCCATGGGGACACAATAGGATGGATATATCCCTTTTCCAAGAGATATTGTATTTGTTGTTTCAATTCTTGCATCTTTGACAGAGCCAGACGATACGGAGGTCTAGAAAAATAAGATGTCCCTGGCATAAGCTCGATCCCAAATTCCACTTCCCTGATCGGGGGAAAACCAGGAATCTCATCAAGGAACACATCAGTAAATTCATTGAAAACTGGTATGTTTTCAATATCCACTCTACCAGCGGTTGCATTTACTGCATAGATAAGATAGTCTTCCCCTCCTGACTCCGAATCACGAAAGGCTTTTGGAGCGGACACCAACGACATCAGGGGTCGCGCTCCCTCTCCGTAGAAGAACCAACTATCACATCATTTCGAATGAAAATGAACAAGCCTCTGATAGGAATCGATTGTAGCTTGATACAAGGTCAGTACGTCGATACCAAAGATACAATCAAAATCCTCCATGGATAAGATCATCAAATTTGAAGTCAATATGTTATCCTTAAATTCCAACAGAAAACCCACCTCAAGTTGTTTAGCTAAAACTGATTGACATGTCGGTGTGGAAACAGAAAGTACTATGTCTAGGAAAACATAGGGTAAAGGTAACTCTTTAAAAAATGGTGGGAAATGAAGGAATGAGATGCACTAGTATCAATAAGAACAAATGCAGGTATGTCACATAAATTAAATATACCGGCAATGATCATATCATTACCCTACAAGTCCTGATCATACCTGAGGGCAAACACATGGTTCGGTACACGGGACTGATGACTAGATTCTCCCACTAACTGTGCCTGCGGCTTTTGCTGCACCGTAGCCTAAGAACCAACACCTGATGGTTGTCCTCCTCATGTTTGTGGATAGTCCTTCTTGAGATGCCTGATCTCACCACAACAGAAACAAGCTTAGGCATCTTTACGACACATATCATTCGGGTTATTCTTCCCATAATGGTTGCATTGTCCCTTCTTATGACCAAATAGGTGAACTCCTCCCGATCTAGAAGAAGTAGTAAAAGAAGCATACATCTTAAAATATTGGGCCCACGACCCTAAGTTACCAGAAGGACGAGCAAAATTTAGAGTCCTACCTTGTTTCAAACTGATCTCTTCCTGACGACAACGGTTCACTAATCCCTAATAAGACGTCAGATCGTCATAGACTGACACCTGATCAAAGATCTCCTGATTCAAGCCCTGCATAAAGTTTTCATACTTCTCCTCGGAGTCTGAGTGAATATGGGGGAAATATGGTAAGAGATCAAAGAACTCATGCTGGTATTCATCCATAGACATGTTCCCTTGCTTCAGCGAAAAGAGCTCTATTGACTTGTCCTGGAAATTGAAAGAGTGGGTGCCCAGTGAGCCAACTTGTGGCTATGGGCTTTGATGACTCTTTGTACAAACGATCTTTTGTTTAATACAATTTACACTTTTATTAATGGCAATGACTTTATCTTTCTTCATATTGTTATATTGTGATATACTATTGTTGTTTTGATAAAGACCTTGAATATACTATAGTGTATGTAAGATGTGGTAGAACATGGGGATGTCTATCATGAAATACATCTTATAGTCACTGTATATTCTAAACTGTTCCTAGTCGATTGAGCCGTCCGAGAATAAGGATAAGGATCGCTCGAGTTTGAGACTAGCATTTGCGATGCGGAGTACCACGTTTCATTGGTAAGGAACATGGAGATGTTCGAAGCATGCAAATGGATATTCATAGGATGAATAATCGAACTACCCTATCCGGACTTTCCAAGTGGTTATCACTTATCGAGTGGATAAAGTCCGCGGTTTTGGTTGTACACCATTAGTCCTTACTACTTGAAACATCATGGAGACTCTATATGCTAGTACTGTGCTTTGACTCGTTTACCGACTCTATGGGGGTCATCAGGTGTCGGGATTGGGTACAGTTACAACACATATAGGAGTCGATGCATTGTTGTCAAGGATTCACCACATACTTGCGAGTGTGGATATCCTATGCGATCTGAGGAGATATTAGTGTGACGAATCTCTGGCCAGAGTACTTGATGTGATTTAAGAAATGGTTTCTTAGTAGCACATGCGATGTCACTAATTTGATCTTCAAGATGTATTGCATAGTTATCGAATCTTGAGCGACTCTCGATATACCAATGGTTGTTGATTCGATCGGGATATATGGATGAAGGGACCGTACTGTACGCTAACCAAAATCTACTGGTTCTTGTAGGCACTATCAGTGATACCTAGGGAATCATGGGGCGATGTTGCTAGGCGCTTTACCATGATTCGTTGGGCAAGTCGGAAATCGTTGTTCCGAGTCACAAGGAGTTGTGAGCCCACGGCTAGCTGTATCCCTGAACCATTGAGGGTCACACAGTGTAATGGAGTTTTAATCCCCGTTGAGATAGTTAAATTTAAAGAGTTAAATTTAATGAATAAAGAAGTTGGACTTCTTAAATTAGAGTAAGGGAGTAGGATTTCCTAAAATGACATAGGGATGTACATTTTTGGAAACCACTGAATTCGGATTCAGGAAAATTTATCTTGACTTTAAAATGTGCAGAAATGGTTTCTGTGCACATTGGTAAAATCGGTTTATCAATCGGAGTCACGATGAATTTTATATTAATTTCTGAACATGCAGGCTTTGCTTGTCGGGCCTCAACTTATGACTAATGGGCCCTAAGGTGTTAGTGGCCTGCATTATAAATAAGTTATTACAGTACAGAAATTACACAGAACAGCTCATTATTCTGAGAGAAAAAAAATCGAACCCTAGCTCTCTCAAAGAATTTTCGGCCGTCCCCCTCCTGCTCTGCCCGAGAAAATTTCGGTCTGTGATTTTGAATCGCAGTCAGGAATAACGAATCAGATTCGTTTAATCTCTTCGCAGAAAACTTCTGACAGATTTTCTAGTGCAATCTTTCAGAGGGATTTAAACCTCATTCGTGGACCTGATTGAAGGAGTTCATCAGTTCCTGGGAGATACAAGAAGTGCAGAGAAATCTGTGTGGTGTCCATTAATCTCGCTTCGAGATTGAAGGTAAAATTTAATAATTGTTATTTAATTTTACACACACTTATAATTTAATCGTTAAACGGTTGATACCCACACTATGGAATTGTTCCATAATAAAATTTTTAAACTTCCGCTGCACCGGGTATCAATCGTGATTGATCTGAACGCCAGTTTTCCAACAGTGGTATCAGAGCCAGGTTGCTCAGATCAAACGATTAAATTAATCGATTGTACAAAAATTTTTGAGTCTCAGTTTTTGAAACAAAATAAATATTTTTAAATTAAAAAAAAAAATTTTTTTTTCGGGGCAAAACCCGGGCAGCGATTGGATCGCTGCCCGGTGGGGCAGCAATTGTTGCTGCCCCGGGCGGCGCACGGCGTCGCCCAGGGGGCGGCGCTCAGCGCCGCCAGGGCAGCGCTCGGCGCTGCCCAGGGCGGCGCACGGCGCCGCCCAGGGGCGACGCTCGGCGCCGCCCAGGGCTGCGCACGGCGCCGCCAGGGCAGCAACTGTTGCTGCCCTAAAGGGGCAGCCGGGCTGCCCCGGCCCGCGCCCACGGGTGCGGGCCGGCCCGGGAGTGTCCCGGGCGGCCCTCGGGAAAAATTAAATTTTTTATTTTAAAATTAATTTTAATGTGTTAAAATTTTATTTTTGGTCCGGTCAAAAATTGTTTTTGATTGGTTCACGAGATTTCGGATCGAATTGTTCGAGTCCGTAAACTTTAAAATTGATTTTTGGATAAATTTGAATTTTTGGAAAATTTTAATATTTTATCCTTAAATTGAATTTTGAAATCAATTATTTTTTGTACAATTGATGATAAGATTTGATCTTATGAATATATTGAGTAAAATATGATTTTATCCATAAAATTGGATTTTGTAGATAAAATATGATTTTATTTGATAAAGAGATAAAATATGATTTTATATGTAAAATGAGATTTTATATATAAAATATGATTTTATCCTGTTTAAATTTGAATTGCCACTGCATGTTATCCAATAAATTAATTTTGAATTAAATATTAATGGATAAGGATGATCGATTGCCATGACCAATTTTGTAGGTGTATGTTAGGAATTTACATTTGTTTTTATTGTTGTTGGTTTTATTAATGGGCCTGGTTTATGGCCCGATATGAATGTCATATGTAATAAAAGTGGGCTTGGTTTATGGCCCGTTCCCACCCCTAAAAATGTATCCCCTGCTTGTCATTGTTATTTATTGTAAATACATTAGATTTAGTGGGAGATCAAGATTTGAAGATGGTGGGCCCAGCAGACAATAAAGACGAAGAAATGTAAATTGGAAGCTAATGTAATAGGATTGCATTGCATACTGCATATTACCTAGGATTGGACTAAGACTCGTGATTGGCAACCACGGGTCAATTAGAAATGGAATCGATCATCCTATATAATATATGATATTATGATTGTATGCATGTTTTAGACATAATTGCGTGAATCCGGCAAGCATGCAATAATTTGAAAAATTGATGAGACAAATTTTTATAATTAAAAATCCCTCATTTTAAATATGATTTAAAATTGATATCAAGATAAATAAAGGAAATTTAAATTTGTTTAAATGTTCCTACCTTCCATCAACGGTCAATGTATGTGATGCTACCCGCGGATACGGTCCGGCTCATATTATTGGGGGGGCCCGTTCGTCGGAAAGCTGTACATTGGATCGACAAATGTTGTAAGTTGGGTGGAACTCCCATGGGATCGGCTCATATTATTGGGGATCCACATGGCGACCGTCCATCACAACTTAATATTGATGGGTCATCTTGACATGTCACTTTAAACGGCGTCATATTATTGGGCCCTTATTGGACATGAGGTAAATACATGGGGGTTGCTTTGGAAGCAATTGGGCTCTACCTTTTGAGAATTATGGTTGGCTGATATTATTCGGGACCATAAGTTTGTCAATTGGACTCCATGTTCTCACTAAGGAAAAAGTTTCCCGTTTTCACTAGAGGGTAGTGAAATCGTTAAAATAGTGGGAGTGAGATTCATAAAATTAAATTCGCCTATTTTATGTCTTAGTAAATTGCTTAAACAATCATTGATATATGTCTGTTTTTCTTTTCAGTATTTCATACAATGAATTCGCGTAATCCATTATTCTCGATCCTCGAACAAAACAAGTTAACTGGCGCAAACTATACGGAATGGTTCCGGAAGTTGAAGATTGTCTTGACTTCGGAGAAGATGCTCTACGTGTTAGAGAAATCACCTCCGAAGGAAGCACCAGCTGACGTAAGTCCGGAGGAATTGGCCAAACTTGATACATGGTGGGACCATGACATCAAGACCAAATGCTATATGCAAGCCTCGATGTCTGATGAACTCCAGAGGCGATTTGAGGACACCGTGAATGCTGCTGACATTCACGCTCAACTCAAGGAACTTTTTGGGGCTCAATCGAGGGCTGAAAGGTTCGCTACTGTTAAGGAGCTAATGACGTGTCGCATGCGTGAAGGGACTTCGGTCCGTGATCATGGGGTACGAGTGATTTGGCTCATACAAAAGTTAGCGACCCTTGATTTGGTGTTGGAGCATGAACTCAACGTGGATTTACTGCTTCTGTCTCTTCCTTCTTCGTTTGACGGATTTGTGATAAATTTTAATATGAACAAGATAGAGGCCACCCTTGAAGAGATGGTCAATATGCTTGTGACATATGAATCCACACTTAAGAAGGATAAGCCAGCTTTCTTGGTGGGTTCCTCATCTTCTGCTAAGAAGGGGCCAAGTACGAAGGGCAAGAAACGTTCTGCCCCACCCAAGAAAGTCGAGCCCGAGAAGAAGCACAAGACAAAGGCTTCAAACAATGGAAAATCCAAGGATGTTTGCCATTACTGCAAGAAGCCCGGTCATTGGAAGCGCAACTGCAAGGAATATCTAGAGCAGTTGGGAACTGCAAAGGGTATGTTCTATATTGAAATAAACATTTCACTTAATACAACTTCTTGGGTATTGGATACCGGATGTGGATCTCACATTTGCAATGATTTGCAGGTGATGACAAGAAGTCGCAGACTTAGAATGGGTGAGACCCAGCTGAGGCTCGGGAATGGTTCCAGAGTTGAAGCTACAGCCATTGGAGATGTTTGTTTAATTTTGCAGAACGGTTTTAAGTTATTTTTAAGAGATGTTTTATTTGTTCCGGATTTAATTAAAAACATTATTTCTGTTTCTATGCTAGATAGAGATGGTTATTCTTGCAATTTTGTGAATGGGATTTGCAATATTTACAAGAATGAATGTTTGATTGGAAATGGACAACTTGAAAACGATCTATACAACTTAAAACTAAAAGACGTTCCAATAAATTATATTGATAAACCGGAGACAACAAACAAAAGGAAAATCGATAGTCAAAACCCGGCAAACCTTTGGCACGCTAGACTAGGTCATATTTCCTCAAGGAGGATGAACAAGCTAGTGGGAGAGGGCATGTTTGATATGTCTGATATTAACTCTCTACCTACTTGTGAATCCTGCCTAAAAGGAAAAATGACTAAATCTCCTTTTAAGGGGAAACCTGAGCGTAGTCAAAATCTGTTGGATTTGATCCATACAGATGTTTGTGGACCATTTAGAGTTGGGACTCAATATGGCCACACCTACTTCATTACCTTTACTGACGATTATTCAAGGTATGGGTATTTATATTTAATGAAATATAAGTCTGAAGCATTTGAAAAGTTCAAAGAATTCAAGGCTGAAGTAGAAAACAAGCTAGGTAAAAGTATTAAAGCACTTCGATCGGATCGAGGTGGAGAATACTTAAGTACCGAGTTTTTGGACTATCTAAAAGAGAATGGGATTCTCTCTCAGTGGACTCCTCCTATGACACCACAGCTGAATGGTGTATCGGAGCGTCGTAATCGAACTTTGTTGGACATGGTTCGATCCATGATGAGCTTCACTGAGCTTCCACCTTCGTTTTGGGGCTATGCGCTTGAAACGGCGGTATTGTTGTTGAACAACGTCCACACTAAAGCAGTGGACAAAACACCATACGAGTTATGGAATGGCAAAGCTCCTAAGTATTCGTACTTGAGGATTTGGGGATGTCCTGCTTACGTGAAGCGGACAGTGGGAGATAAGTTGGATAGTCGATCCAGCTTATGTTATTTTGTAGGGTATCCGAAGAATTCAATCGGATATTATTTCTATTATCCTGCTGAAACAAAAGTGTTTGTTTCTAGGAATGCCACCTTCTTGGAGAAGGAGTTCTTATTGGATAAGAAATGCGAGATGATGGAACTCGAAGAAGTTCGAGAAGAACCCGAAATACAAAATAACGATCCTACGCCTCAGGAACCATTACTAGACACGCCTGAACCTAGAAGATCCGAGAGGACTTCTAGACCTCCTGTTCGATATGGTCTTCTTCTTGAAGGGGATCAAGATGAACCCGACATTGGATGTGATCCAAGAAACTTCAAGGAAGCAATTTCTGATGCGGATTCAAATTTATGGCTTGAAGCTATGCAGTCTGAATTGGATTCAATGCATACAAACCAAGTTTGGTCTTTAGTAGATCCTCCTGATGGAATTGTTCCAATAGGGTGTAAATGGATCTACAAGAGAAAGCTTGGGCCTGATGGTAAGGTATTGACCTACAAGGCACGATTGGTGGCAAAAGGTTATACTCAAAGACAAGGAGTTGACTATGATGAAACCTTTTCACCAGTTGCAATGTTCAAGTCCATAAGAATCCTTATTGCCATAGCTGCATGGTATGACTATGAGATATGGCAAATGGATGTGAAGACTGCCTTTCTTAATGGAGACATTAAGGAAGAAATCTATATGAAGCAGCCTGAGGGGTTCACATCCATGGGAAGCGAGCATAAGGTATGCAAGCTTCAGAGATCAATTTATGGTCTAAAACAAGCATCAAGAAGTTGGAACCAGAAATTTGATGAAACAATAAAAGATTTTGGTTTCATCAAGAACCCGGAGGAACCGTGCGTGTACAAGAAAGTAGTTAAGGATGCTGTGACATTCTTAGTACTTTATGTTGATGACATCCTACTCATTGGGAATGATGTAGGGATGTTACAGTCAACAAAGATATGGTTATCAGGTAGATTCTCGATGAAGGATTTGGGTGAGGCATCCTACATTCTTGGGATACAGATCTATAGAGATAGATCTAAGAGAATGATAGGACTCACTCAATCAACCTACATCGACACCATATTGAAACGGTTTTCAATGGATGGGTCCAAGAGAGGACATCTACCCATGTGTCATGGAGTTTCTCTATCCAAGTCTATGTGTCCCAAGACTGATGAAGAGATAGAGAATATGACACATGTACCATATGCGTCAGCTATAGGTAGTATCATGTATGGGATGATATCTACCAGACCGGATGTAGCATTTGCTCTGAGTGTCACGAGCAGATATCAAGCTAATCCCGGTCAAATGCATTGGAAAGCCGTGAAGGACATTCTTAAGTACTTACGAAGGACTAAGAATATGTTCATGGTATATGGAGGACGAGATCTGAAATTGGAAGGCTATACCGACTCTAGCTTCCAAAGTGACGTGGATGACTCGAAGTCAACCTCTGGATTTGTGTTCATGCTCAATGGCGGTGCTGTCTCTTGGAAGAGTTCCAAGCAGGACACCACAGCGGATTCCACCACTGAGGCTGAATACATTGCAGCATCAGCTGCTGCTAAAGAGGCCGTTTGGATGAGGAAGTTCGTCCAAGAGTTGGGCGTCATTCCTGAATTTGTTGGTCCAGTCCCGGTGTACTGTGACAACACGGGTGCCGTTGCTCAAGCAAAGGAACCAAGGTCTCATCAAAGATCCAAACACGTACTGAGGAAATACCACATCATCCGGAGATTGTGGAAAGAGGAGACATCACTGTCGAACGAGTGGCCTCTGCAGACAATATCGCTGATCCGCTTACTAAGCCCTTGCCAGGACCATTGTTTGACAAACATCGCGAAGCAATGGGTCTACGTAGTATGACTAGTTGGCTATAGGGCAAGTGGGAGATTGAAAGAGTGGGTGCCCAGTGAGCCAACTTGTGGCTATGGGCTTTGATGACTCTTTGTACAAACGATCTTTTGTTTAATACAATTTACACTTTTATTAATGGCAATGACTTTATCTTTCTTCATATTGTTATATTGTGATATACTATTGTTGTTTTGATAAAGACCTTGAATATACTATAGTGTATGTAAGATGTGGTAGAACATGGGGATGTCTATCATGAAATACATCTTATAGTCACTGTATATTCTAAACTGTTCCTAGTCGATTGAGCCGTCCGAGAATAAGGATAAGGATCGCTCGAGTTTGAGACTAGCATTTGCGATGCGGAGTACCACGTTTCATTGGTAAGGAACATGGAGATGTTCGAAGCATGCAAATGGATATTCATAGGATGAATAATCGAACTACCCTATCCGGACTTTCCAAGTGGTTATCACTTATCGAGTGGATAAAGTCCGCGGTTTTGGTTGTACACCATTAGTCCTTACTACTTGAAACATCATGGAGACTCTATATGCTAGTACTATGCTTTGACTCGTTTACCGACTCTATGGGGGTCATCAGGTGTCGGGATTGGGTACAGTTACAACACATATAGGATTCGATGCATTGTTGTCAAGGATTCACCACATACTTGCGAGTGTGGATATCCTATGCGATCTGAGGAGATATTAGTGTGACGAATCTCTGGCCAGAGTACTTGATGTGATTTAAGAAATGGTTTCTTAGTAGCACATGCGATGTCACTAATTTGATCTTCAAGATGTATTGCATAGTTATCGAATCTTGAGCGACTCTCGATATACCAATGGTTGTTGATTCGATCGGGATATATGGATGAAGGGACCGTACTGTACGCTAACCAAAATCTACTGGTTCTTGTAGGCACTATCAGTGATACCTAGGGAATCATGGGGCGATGTTGCTAGGCGCTTTACCATGATTCGTTGGGCAAGTCGGAAATCGTTGTTCCGAGTCACAAGGAGTTGTGAGCCCACGGCTAGCTGTATCCCTGAACCATTGAGGGTCACACAGTGTAATGGAGTTTTAATCCCCGTTGAGATAGTTAAATTTAAAGAGTTAAATTTAATGAATAAAGAAGTTGGACTTCTTAAATTAGAGTAAGGGAGTAGGATTTCCTAAAATGACATAGGGATGTACATTTTTGGAAACCACTGAATTCGGATTCAGGAAAATTTATCTTGACTTTAAAATGTGCAGAAATGGTTTCTGTGCACATTGGTAAAATCGGTTTATCAATCGGAGTCACGATGAATTTTATATTAATTTCTGAACATGCGGGCTTTGCTTGTCGGGCCTCAACTTATGACTAATGGGCCCTAAGGTGTTAGTGGTCTGCATTATAAATAAGTTATTACAGTACAGAAATTACACAGAACAGCTCATTATTCTGAGAGAAAAAAATCGAACCCTAGCTCTCTCAAAGAATTTTCGGCCGTCCCCCTCCTGCTCTGCCCGAGAAAATTTCGGTCTGTGATTTTGAATCGCAGTCAGGAATAACGAATCAGATTCGTTTAATCTCTTCGCAGAAAACTTCTGACAGATTTTCTAGTGCAATCTGTCAGAGGGATTTAAACCTCATTCGTGGACCTGATTGAAGGAGTTCATCAGTTCCTGGGAGATACAAGAAGTGCAGAGAAATCTGTGTGGTGTCCATTAATCTCGCTTCGAGATTGAAGGTAAAATTTAATAATTGTTATTTAATTTTACACACACTTATAATTTAATCGTTAAACGGTTGATACCCACACTATGGAATTGTTCCATAATAAAATTTTTAAACTTCCGCTGCACCGGGTATCAATCGTGATTGATCTGAACGCCAGTTTTCCAACAGAAAAAGGCTGGAGGAAAATACAAATTTGTGAAAGTAGTATGGAAATCAGTCAAGGAAAAATACCTAGCTCCTGTAGAATTGGAGTAGAAACAGACTTTCAACATTTGCGCACACGGCCCTCCAAAAAGAAATTCACTGCCTCTAGACGATGCTCCTGCATTGATTACTAACATCTTAATCGGGTAACCATAAAGAATAAGTACCCTTTACCTCGTATCGATGATATGTTTGACAAGTTGTAGGGTACTTCGGTTTATTCTAAGATTGATTTGAAATCCGATTAACACCCAATGAGGATTCGAGAACCAGACATTCCTAAGATTGTGTTTCGCACCAAGTATGGACATTATGAGTTTCTAGTAATTCCATTTGGGTTGACTAACGCATTAGTGGTATTCATGGATTTGATGAAACGTGTATTTCAGGATTTCTTGGATAAATTCGTTGTGGTATTCATATATGATATCTTGATATATTCTAACAGTGTGGATGATCACGTGATACACTTGAGTATTGTCCTATAGACTCTGAGGGAGAACTAGCTCTATGTGAAACTGAATAAGTGTGAGTTCTGGATTCATCAAGTGGTATTCCTTGGTCACGTGATATCCAGAAAAGGAATTTCTGTTGATCCGAGCAAGATAGATGTTGTATTGAATTGGCTAAGTCCAACGTCAATGGCCAAAATCCAAAGTTTTCTTGGTCTAGCGGGTTATTATAGGCGATTTATCGCAAGCTTCTCTCAGTTTGCTAGATCTTTGACACAAATTACTCGAAAGGATGTACCATTAGAATGGTCATCAGACTGTGAAAAGAGTTACTTGGAGCTTCGTAGGCATCTAACTTCTGCGCTAGTGCTAGCTCTACCGTCAGGATTCGGAGGATATGTTGTTTACATTGATGCATCCAAGCTAGGATTAGGCGGTGTTCTTATGCAAATGGCCATGTCATCACTTATGAATCCAAAAAGTTGAAGAAACACGAAGATAATTATCTAGTACATGATCTGGAACTGACAGTAATCATGTTTGCCTTAAAGATTTAACAACATTATCTCTACGAAGGGAGATTTGAGATCTTTACTGATCACAAGAGCTTGAAGTATATCTTTACTTAAGCAGAATTGAACATGCGCCAAAGGAGATGGATGGATCTATTGGAAGACTGTGATTACAAAATCAAGTACCATCTGGGATCATCAAATCTTATAACGGATGCTTTTAGTCGCAAGTTAAGGATTTATGCTCTGCAGACCAGTGTAGTGGCGAATACCGTCCAGGAATGATGCTCGTTGGGATTTAATTTCCTTTACAAGAACGGGATGGAAAGTGTTTAGGTCTCTAGCATCTTATCCGAACCAACTCTCAACACCAAGATCAGAGAAGCTCCGTTTTCTGACCCGAAGTTACAGAAGTTAGCTAGGCTAGCTAACGGAGACAACACGTCAGGATTTATATTTCAGGAAGATGGTACCTTATGCCTGTAATGTCTCAAAACTCGGGAACGTTACTAAACATACGTACATAAAATTTTAGGGAAAATAATTTGCAAAAAATGAAAATCTTTACTTAGAAAATGTTTTAAGTCTACCAACAACTAAAAGGAATATGATTTCAGTACTTGCCAACAAGGCCAATTAGAAATAATTAAAACTTGTCTCTTCTATCATAAGGACAAAAATCAGTTTATTCTCAAAAAATCGGTGCTCATGCATCACACGCTGGTCCACCCGCTTGCTCCTCTTCATGTCCTGAAAGTCAAAATCCCGTCGTTTCCGTCTCGTTTTGCCACCACAATGTCACATACAACATCAAATTTATTTTATATGCATGCAACATATCATCATAGCGTCGTCGTCTCATACATCATTGAATTTCATGGCTTTCCATGTAACATAAGTTTCATTAGAAAAATTAACATACACATGAAATACATAACTACATTGAACCACGTGAGTCATTCCGTCCATCCCGAACAATCAAATTTTAAAATATTTCCCATAGATTATCTTAAAAACACTTAAAATAGCTTAAAAATTCATAAACTTGAATTTTAGACTTAAAATGCAAAATCTTAAAAATCTTGGGCAGAACTCTTTGCGCTCGAGCGGCCAAAAATGGCCGCTCGAGCGGGCAAAAGCTGTCGCTCGAGAGTGCGGCTCGCTTCCTGGAAAACCTGGCAGCGACGCGCAGCCGCCCCTCGCAACCAATTCAAATATTTGGTCCCTTCTCGACTCCTTGACGCCATTAAACATGTTACAATCGAAAACAATCAACCAGGACACGAAAAACTTCAAAAGATTCAACCAAAACGATCCAACTTTCAAAGGTTTGAATCAACTGCACAACCAATAGACTAACATTAAAATGAAACCTTTGAATCTCGATAAACTTCAACCAAGGAAATCCGGAATGCATCATGTATCACGATTATATATCATACTCATGAAAACTTCAAAAATCATGCATTATACTACATTACACCAATATTTAGGGTTTATATCAAAATAATTATATCCTTGAATGATGGTTTCAAAACGATAAAAAAAACTTGCTTGATCGTTGATGTTTAGATTTACTCTGCACCTTGGGAGAGATTTAGCCTCGAATCTTTGTAAATTCTTGCCTTATCATTGGATGTTGTTTGAACGAGAGAAAGTGAGATAGGGAGAGCTAGAGAATGCTGCGTCCAAAAATAAAGAACTGAAAAGTTTTTTACGCCTCCTTAGATTGTGACTAATGGGCTTGAAAATTCCGGCTCGTTAATCTCAATCACACTTTAAAATTTCTTGCAACCAACTAATAAACTACACTGCATCACTTTAAACTTTTAAATTAAACATTTACTAACTAATTCGAGGACTAGTGTAGTTCCTTCAATTCCAGAATAATTCCAAACCTGAAAAAATTAAAATAACTTGCAACACATAAAATTTCAAGCATAAACGTGACACCATACTAACACATAGCATTTAAACTCATAGATTAACATGCATAAAATCATATTCCAATTAAACATAACTTTTAAATATCATTTAAAATTATCGTGATCAAGCCAATGGATTTTTGGACCTTAAAATGCCTGTAAGGAAGAGTGGTTGTACTAAGAGACACCAATTTGAGGAATGAGATTTTAACCCAGGCTCACCGTAGCAAGCTAAGTGTCCACCCGAGAAGCATGAAAATGTACAAGGATTTGAGAACCCGATTCTGGTGGAAAGGCATAAAGAGCGATGTATATTAGTTTGTGTCCAGGTGTTAGGTGTGTCATCAAGTCAAAGGTAAATATCGAAAAATTGGCGGTTTTCTTCTCAGTATGCCGATTCCTGAATGGAAATGAGAACATATCACGATGGACTTTGTGACCCATTTACCTTTGTCTTCGAGGACTTGTGACACTATCTGGGTAGTGGTGGGTAGACTCACCATGTAGTGACCCGCACCGTGATCACCTACTAATCGGAACTTAAGCATGCATTTAACTTAATAGAAAATCTTAATCAGAGTAAATGCGGAAATTAAGATAAACTATATACTAGAAAAATACCACATAGTGGTCAACCTTGCAATCCTACCTTGGTCACAACCTGATCTCCTCATCCTCAGGAGAACTACCTGCAACCTGCCCCATTGAATGGGGTACCAGACGACAGAATATAAACATAAATGAGCAAAAAAAGCTCAGTACAAGAGTATGAGTATACGGTATTATACGTGCATGTATGCAAGTGAACTGGGTACCAAGACACTTAGGTCAAGAAACGAGCTCATAGACCGGGCCCAGGTATATAACACGTTGCGCCGTCGCCTCAGGAGATGGCTCCTATACCCAGTGGATAATGGTGACCTGATACTAGTACAAGTGTCCAACCATAATGGTGACCTGACACAAGACTTATGTATCCAACCATCCACAAAATCGAAGGGTGAGAGCCCTACTACAGGATATCTCTAGGATAAAGGATCAATATGCTCATGTATGCAACATATAGTCATGACAAGCTGCATCATATAAAACATGAAATCACATAATAAATGCAAACACATAATACATGCATACTAAATCTGGATATCTTGATAATACTACCGTACCTTACTAAGGCAGATCCTAGAAGCTCCCCTCTAGGTCCAAGCCTACCATGAAACACTACAATACATAAATACCATGTATTATCTAGCATGCCAAACATAACCTATTATGCTCTAAAAGACTTAATTAAACTATAGCATACTCCCTTTTTTCTATAAGGAGCCAGAGTGTAACGCCCCAAATTTATCTTAATTGAGTTTATTTGAGTTAATCGGAGATTATAGAATTCAAGAGCCGATTTGATTTTGATCAGGGTCTATTTTGCAATTTTTGGAATTTTCAGGGACTAAAATGCAAAAAGGGAATTTGTTATAATATCTCAACTTGTTTGACTTCTCCTTCACTTCATCATGTCCTCCAACACGCCTCATCCTCCATTGAAGAGCCCAAACGTGACTTCAAGCTTTGTGATTTCTTGTTTTGATCGATCCGTCCGATAGAATTTAAATCCGAAGGCAGATTAGCGATCACGATAGCGAGAGCTTCATTTGATCGTAAGTATTTCTTTGATCCGTTATGTTTCATTTTTTGGATGTTGTTAGAATCAAATGATTTTTGGATATGATGTTCTTGAGCTAGCTCTTATCGTTTATTCTCAGTAGGATTGGAAACGAGCGTCGTTCGGAATTGTTATGAATTTTTGAAGTGTTGTTCGAAAATTTGGTTTTGAGATTTGTTGGTTTTGAATTGTTTAGTTGATTTTTGGGCTATATTGAGTTGTGTTGATTGTTATCCTGCTGGCTGTGTTTCCGGTTTGATCAGAATATAGCCGTTATGCCGACGGTTTGAGTATTGGGTTATCGTTTGATTTGAATTGATTGAATCATGTTGTTTGGGTTTGATTGTCGTTATTGATCTTTTTTTTCCCCCGTACAGATTCGTTTGAAGTTGGTTGAGCCCAAATTTAGCAGAAGTCGATCGTCGAAGAGTTGGACGAAGAGCAGTAAAGAGTTTTACCTTGAGCATTTGTTTTAGTGGTTGTATGGATTTTGATATAACCTCTTTTTGTAGCGTACCCAGAGTTGGAGCTTTTGAATCGAAAGGTATAAGCAGACATTGTTTAAGCGGGATAGAACACTCAAGACAGATGGTTCTTGAGTTTTTCTTAAATCACATACTTGCATCAATACTTGTTCTAGAGTGGGGAACTTGTATTTTGTGATTGAACTCTTGTTATGAATTGAATTATGGTTTAATGCTTTGTGTATTCTATATGCATTCATCTCGAGCCTAAATTTTTTATTTCAGCGGGCTGTATGGCCCTTTTTGTTAGACGATTTGGGGGCTATAATCGAGTGTCCTGGGTTGTAGAAGTTCACCTAGTGTCAGCATACTCCTTGTAGTCGCACCAAAGTCTAGAGGATGGAGATACGTGACACCACCTCGATCGGGAGAGTCGGTGAGTTGTTACGTGATCTCATCCTCGAGATCCCAAAAGAATAGAAGAAATTCCTTTATTATCAGAGTTGATATCCCGATTTTAAAGACATCCATTTCATTCGTATTAACATTGAATATGTTGTCTTTATATCATGTTATTGAGATATTATTTGTTATTTCATGTTATGTTGCTTTTACTGGGAATATCATTCTCATCGGAGTTATCTGGTTGTTGCTTTGTTTTGTATGTGTACTTGGCAACAGGTGAGGCAGGATCGAGTCAGAGGAGACTTGGTTAGCATGGAGATCAAGGAATAGAAGTGGGACTCGGTTTATAAGTCAAACAACATGCCAATCTAGTTTATGTTTTGAAGCATGTCGAGAACTCGAACTTTGTTGATTATGTTGCATCGATTATGCGAGTATTGAGGTTTGTATGCTGTTGTTGCATGTATTTTGTACCTCATTATGTATTGAATGGATTTATGAAGTTGAAGTTTGGTGAGTTTATTTCTGGAAATTGGTTCAGAGTTGACCTCGCTCGATCGGTAAAGTTTGACCGATCGAGCGAGATTGTCTGTAGCCTACTTGTTTTTAAAACAGAGTTTTGCCCGCTTGATCGGTTGAGTTTCACCGATCGAACGAGATGGTCTTTGAGGCGGGCAGTTGTGGGCAGAACTTTGCCCGCTTGATCGGTTGAGTTTTACCGATCGAGCGAGGCACTATTTACCAGAAAAATAATTTTTTTTATTTGACTTATCTATTGGTTTATCTTAGCTTATCGTTTTAAGTATTCGAGATTAAATGATTATAACCGAGGTCTCACATTAAGTGGTATCAAAGCGATAAGTTCTTGGTTGAACTAGAAGTGAGCGGGGTAGATTGAGTCCGCTTGCACTGGCTTCTCGCATGTGATTGAGTTATTTATTTGATTGTTTGAATTCCATGAAAGCATGCTTATTATTTGAGAATTATTTTAATTACATGATTATGTGATTTAATTTATAAAGCATGAACTACTTGAGATATAACTGTTTGTTTATCGACTTGTATACGAATTCATAAGAGGTTGAAGGGCACCGAATTGTAGAGATTGAGATATCTTGTGTCCTAACCCTTTGATTATCAGATGGGTCATCGTCGAGTAATTAACAGAAACCCACCGCCAATTACTCCTCCTCCAAACAAGCTAGTACCGAAACTGATCAGATGGATGCCACATCGACGCCTATGGAAACCTTACTGAAGAGGTTTCAGTCGTTTAATCCGCCAACCTTGAAAGGTTCTGAGAATGCTATTGACTGTGAGAGTTGGCTAGAGGACATAGATCAGTTGTTCGATTCTCTCGACTATTTAGATGACCGCCAAATCAGGTTAGTGATTCATCAGCTGCAGGGTGTTGCTAAGAGCTGGTGGATTTCGATGAAGAGGGCTCTTGAGAATCGAGGTACAGTTGTCTCATGGAGTTTGTTCAAGACAGAATTCTATAAGCGTTTCTTTTTAGTGTCTTATAGGAAGGACAAGGGTGCTGAATTTGCCACTCTGAGGCAAGGGAACATGAACATTGAAGATTATGTGTCTAAATTTGATAGGTTGCTGAAGTTTGCACCACACTTTGCTGACAACAAAAAAGAAAAAGCCGATTAGTTCATCAAAGGCTTGAACCCCGAGATCTTCACGTTGGTAAATACTACTAGGCCGGATAATTTTGCGGATGCCATGAATCATGCAAAGGGAGCTGAAGCAGGTTTGATGAGATAAAGAGGAGCTACATTTGTGCCTCAGCAGCCGAGACAGTCTCAGAATCAACCGTCTCAGTATCAAAATCAGCCATCGCAGTATCAGAACCAACCACCAAGGTATGAATGAGGAAGTAGTGGAGGTAACAAAAGGGATCACTTCAGAGCCAAAGGGGAAACAGTTCAAGAAGCCAGGAGCAGTTCTTCTAGCTGCAGTGGCTCCAAGCAGTTCGGTTCAGGACAGAGTTCTGGATTTTCATCTATGTTCTGCAACAAGTGTGGAGGTAGACACTCCCAAGAGCAGTGTATAGGATTTTTCGGGAACTGCAATATCTGTCAGCAGCCAGGACACTTTGCTAAGGTGTGTCCTCAACGAGGTAAAAAACGAGCTCACAGTGGGAGTTTTTCTAGACCTATAGCTCAGCCTGAGAGGCAGACTTTTGCGGTTCACTCCTTCCAGCCTCAGCAACAGAATAGACAGGGAGGTGACCCGAGTGCGAACCAGCCTCCAAGACAACAGACACGAGTCTTTGATCTGACTCAGGATCAGGCTCAGGTTTCACCTAACGATGTTATAGCAGATAACTGTTCGATTTTTGGTTATTCTGCTCATGTATTGATTGATACGGGTGCGTCTCACTCTTTTATATCTGAGAAATTTGTTTTGATGCATGCCTTGCCTTGTGAGCCTTTTCCTGCTGTACTAGTTGTTACATCACCTTTGGGTGGGGGATTGTGTCCGTAAGATTGGTTTGGAACTGTGAACTTCATTTCGAAGGTAACGTGATTATTTTCGATTGTTTTGTGCTTGGGTTGTCAGATTCTGACTGTATTATCGGTATAGATTCTTTGACCAAGTACAGGGCTACCGTTGACTGTTTACAGGAAGTAGTCTGTTTTAGACCGGAGATGGCAGAGGAGTGGAAAGTTTTCGTTAAGGGTTCTCGATCCAAAATTCCTTTGATTTCTGTTTTGTCGATGACTCGTTTGCTACAGAAAGGAGCAGAGGGATTCTTGATCTATGCAGTGGATGTCCTGAAATCTAGCCCAGAATTGGTTGATATACCAATGGTTAGAGAATTAGCTGACGTCTTTCCAGATGATATTCCTGGATTTTCGCCGATTCGAGAGATCGAATTCAACATTTATTTATTGTCAGGTACTCAACCGATTTTCAAAGCTCCTTATCGTTTGGCACCAGTCGAATTGAGAGAATTGAAAGAAGAGCTCAAGGATTTGATTGCCAAAGGATACATCATACCTAGTGTGTCACCTTGGGGTTCTCCTGTTCTCTTTGTACGTAAGAAGGATGGATCTATGCGGCTCTGTATTGATTACCGTCAACTGAATCAAGCGACAGTAAAGAACATGTATCCTTTACCTCAAATAAATGACCTTTTTGATCAACTGCAGGGTTCTTCTGTCTATTTGAAGATTGATCTGAGGTCGGGATATCATCAGCAGAGAGTGCGTGAGGAAGATATTCCTAAAACCGCATTTAGAATGAGGTATGGTCATTTCGAGTTTATAGTCATGCCGTTTGGTTTGACTAATGCTCTAGCAGTTTTTATGGGTTTGATGAACCGTATCTTTCAGCGTTATTTGGATGAGTTTGTTATTATTTTTATCGATGATATTCTTATCTATTTTAAGGACCATACTGACCATGCAAAGCATTTGAGGATCGTCTTGCAGATTTTGTGGGGTGAACTATTGTTTGCCAAGCTGTCTAATTTTGAGTTTTGGTTGGATTGAGTTGTCTTTCTCGTTCACATTATTTCAGGAGATGGGATTTCTGTCGATCCCAGCAAGATCAAAGCAGTAATGAATTGGCCTAGACCGACATCAGTGCCTGAGATCCGAAGCTTTATGGGTTTAGCTGGTTATTATCGCCGATTCATCGAGGGATTCTCATATATTGCAAAGCCGATTACCCAGCTGACTCAGAAGAATGCACCTTTTATCTGGACTGCGGATTGTGAGGCTAGTTTTGTGGATCTAAAGAAGAAACTAACCAGTGTAACACCCGGTATTTTTAATACGTAAATTCGCATGCATAATTAGGGAATTTATTTATTTAAAATTTTAGAATATGGGTTAAATATTTATGTGAATTATTTGTGCATGTTTTAAGATTTATTTTCAAGCATTTAACCCATAATTTGAGATTTTTATGATTTTTAGTATTTAAATTATTTTATCGCGTAGACGGGACTGTGGACGGACGAGATGACAACTTTCTATCCAATTTATTTCATGAGCCTTTTAAGAGCCCAAAAATATTATTTTGAGTTTTATTTTCTCAAAATTATCAGTATTTAATTTTATATAATTTTAAGGGTCCATTTTTATTCAAATTTAGCCAAAATAATGACTTTTTACTATCTTTAAAATTTCCTTAAATATTTATTTCGGGATTTTAATTTTGGTATCAGATTTTACTTGTTATTTAGAGTTTTTAAGTTATATATATATTGTATATTTAAAACCCTTATTAATATTTTAATTACCCTATATTCTAATTAATCAAAAACACCCAAAAATCAAACCCCAACCCTACGTTTGAAGCTTCCAGCCGCCATCCCACTTCTCCATCATCTTCTTCATCGTTCTAGCAAGAAAACTCCATAGGAGATTGATTTTTCAAGCTTCCAAGGTGGTTGATCATCGTCCCGTCGTCCTGGAATCGTCATATACGACTTTTTCTTTCCATTCAACGGTGCAAGGCATGTTTTTCTTCCAAATTTTTGTACTTATCAGATATTATAGAGTGTGTATTGTGTAGCATCGATTTTTCTTCAAATTTTCAGATTTAAGGATCGGTTTTGATGTTCATGACATGTTTATGCATTTGTTTGATCATGACTCACATTTTCTTCCAACATGGTACGACCAACTGCTGGTGCATGTCTAGGTGGGTGTGTTAGGGTCCATAGGGTCGATATTGGTCAGGTTTTATGGGTGTAACAGTCTGGAACCGAAGCCATCTGTTTCTGATGCGCAACAGGTTGCAGTTTGAGCGGTTTTAGGAGAATGGTTCGTGTGCACTGTTGAAGACGAGTTTGAGGGTGATTCCAATTGGGTTAGAACCCCAATACCTTGGGAAAGGTTGTACAAGTAATTTTTCCGGCCGGTGGTTTCCGGAGATGAGCGGCAGAATGTCCTGAAGCCTCTGGTCGCGTTCTGCGCGTGAGCAGAAACTAGGGGTAGATTGTTTTGGTTCGTTATCCCTCTACAAAGATCCGTTTGAGGTAAAATTTGTGTGTTAGAACCGTCTTGATGTTGGTTAAGTATGGGCGGTAGTTTCACGGCCAAAGGTGGCCGGAGCAGGCGGCACGGTTAGTTTTTCTAAAGCCGCTCAGGGCTGCTCACGGCCGCAGCACAAAGGGAAATAGGGTTTCGGGTTTTAGGGTTCTAGGTGCTTTCCGGGTCGGGTCATGGGTCCGGGTCGGTTTCAGTAAATCATGGGTCAAGTCTAGTGGGTCCGGGTCTGGGTTAAGTTAGTCGGGCTCGGGTATTTTATTTTTAAGTTAATTATTAAGTTAAAGTGTTTTAAATGGGCTAATTAGATTAATTAAATTAATGTGCTACATTTAAGTTTTTTAATGGGCTTGAATAATTATTTTAAGTTAGTTCAATAATTTTTATGGGTTTTGGAGCCCACGAAAATTATTGGGCCAGTCTTTGGGCTTTTAGGCCCATTGGGCCAGATTAAGTTGTTATTGGGCCAAGTATGTGCTAATGGGCTTTAATTAATTAATTAGGCTTAGAAATGTAATGTTGGGCTTAAGTATGTTAATGGGCCAGTCTCAGTGTTAATGAGCTAGATTTAAGTAAATGGGCTTGAGAGTTTAGGGCCAGCAGTTCAGTACAACCCATGAGAAATTGCATGTGTCCTGAATATATATTTAATTATTTTTATGCATGGAAGTTATTTTTATATTTATATGATAGTATGAAATTAAATTAAATATATATGAAGGACACACATTTTATTTAAGTACATGCATTCATGAAATAATTTTTATGCATGATTTAATGTTTAAGGTTGAGCAAAAGAAAATATTTTATGTTGGAAGTTGAAGTAGTGTGACAATTTAAGGGGGATTCGTCCCCATATGTGAACTATTGAAGGGCAGTTTACTGCCAATTTAAGAGGTGATTCGTCACCGCCACGTACGTTGGTTTCCACGCTGATCAGTATTTAATGTATGATTTAAGGTTACACTATGGATACAACCATGCGATGTTAGAAAATACTTTGCTCAACAATGTTTATGTATTATTATGATATTCAAGTTTAATTTAAGTTATGTTATGTTCATGATATTTTAAGCATGCTCATTCATGTATATGTTATGTATTAGTATTAAAGTGATTTAAATTATTTTAAACCCTTGTTATGTTAGCATGTTGGGCCTCTAGGCTCACTACACTGGTATGGTGCAGGTGAGTACGTAGAGGATGTAGTACCCACCGGAGGCGAGGACCTATGAGTGGACATGCAGTGATCCACCGCGTCTGTCGTCTGAGTCTTTATGATTATGTTTTATGAAATAATTAAACATGTCGTTTTTTTTATTCATTTTCAGTGGTTGGTACTAGTACTTATTTTTATTTAAATATTTTCAGTGCATGCAAACTTTTATTTAATTGTTTAGGACAACATTTTTATTTAATGCATGACTCAGACATTTAATTTATTAATTGTTGCATTTTATTTGAGTTATTTTAAATCTGTTTATTTTGTGCATATATGTATGGGCATGTATGTACATCTATTTTACTTAGTATTATTTTAAAAAAAAAATTTCCGCATATATATTATTTTAGAATGTCCGGTCGTTTCAAACCAGTGCTTCGATTCTATCTATTCCATCAGGTACTGGAGGTTTTACCGTTTATTGCGATGCTTCTCATCGAGGTTTGGGATGTATTCTTATGCAGAGAAAACATGTGATAGCTTATGCATCGAGCCAACTGAAGCCGCACGAGACTCGTTATCCGGTTCATGATCTTGAAATCGCTGCGATCATATTTGCTTTGAAGATCTGGCATCACTATCTTTATGGTGAGTCTTTCGAGATCTTTTCTGATCATAAGAGCCTTAAGTATTTGTTTTCGCATTCAGAACTGAATATGAGGCAGAGAATATGGTTAGATTTGTTGAAGGATTTCGACTGTGAGATCAAATAATACCCGGGAAAGTCGAATGCAGCTGAAGATGCTTTGAGTCGAAAGCTTTGTTCTTTATCTCTTTCTACTATCGGTGTTTCTCAGTTGATCAACGACTATTGCACTTCTTGTTTGGAGTTTGAAACAGATAGGAGGACTATCAGAGTGTTTGCTATTAAAGCCGAGCCAGAGTTATTTATGATGATAAAAAAAAGCACAGAAGTCTGATCCGAGCATTCAGAATTTGGTAGAGAAAGTTAGGTCTGGGCATCAGTCTGAATTGAAAGAGTGGGTGCCCGGTGAGCCAACTTGTGGCTAAGGGCTTTGATGACTCTATGTATAAACAATCTTTTGTTTAATATAATTTACACTTTTATAATGGCGTTTACTTTATCTTTTATCATATTATTATGTTGTGACATATTATAAGATGTTTAGATGAAGACCTTGAATATACTATAGTGTATGTAAGATGTGGTGGCACATGGGGATGACTATCATGAAACACATCTTATAGTCATTGTATATTTTAAACAGTTCCTAGTCGATTGAGCCGTCCGTTAATAAGGATAAGGATCGCTCGAGATTGAGACTAGCATTTGCGATGCCGAGTACCACGTTTCATTGGTATGGAACATAGAGATGTTCAAAGCATGCAACTGGATATTCATACGATGAATGATCGAACTACCCTATCCGGACTTTCCAAGTGGTTATCACTTATCGAGTGGATAAAGTCCGCGTTTTTGGTTGTACACCATTAGTCCTTACTACATGAAACATCATTGAGACTCTATATGCTAGTACTGTGCTTTGACTCGTTTACTGACTCTATTGGGGTCATCAGGTGTCGGGATTGGGTACAGTTACGACACATATAGGAGTCGATGCTTTGTTGTCAAGGATTCACCACATACTTGATAGTGTGGATATCCTATGCAATCTGAGGAGATATTAGTGTGACGAATCTCTGGCCAGAATACATGATGTGTTTTAAGAAATGGTTTCTTAGTAGCACATGCGATGTCACTATTTGATCTTCAAGATGTATTGCATAGTTATCGAATCTCGAACGACTCTCGATTTACCAATGGTTGTTGATTCGATCGGGATATATGGATGAAGGGACTGTACTGTACGCTAACCAAAATCTGTGCAGGCACTATCAGTGATACCTAGGGAATCATGGGGCGATGTTGCTAGGCGCTCTTACCATGATTCGATGGGCAAGTCAAAAATTGTTGTTCCGAGTCACAAGGAGTTGTGAGCCCACGGCTAGCTGTATCCCTGAACCATTGAGGGTCACACAAGTAATGGATTTTTAATCCCCGTTGAGATAATTAAATTTAAAGAGTTAAATTTAGTGAATAAAGAAGTGGGACTTCTTATATCAGAGTAGAAGAGTAAGATTTCCTAAAATGACATAGGGATGGGCATTTTTGGAAATCACTGAATTCGGATTCAGAAAATTTATCTTGACTTTAAAAGATGCAGAAATGGTTTCTGTGCACATTGGTGAAATTGGTTTATCAATCTGAGTCACGATGAATTTTATATTAATTTCTGAACATGCGGGCTTTGCTTGTCAGGCTTGAACTTATGACTAATGGGCCCTTAGCTGTTAGCAGCCCACATTATAAATAAGTTATTGCAGTACAGAAATTAAATAACAGAGGCATAATTTTCGAAATTCACTAGGGTTTTTGAGACCTAGTGGCCGCCGCTCCTTCTCCCCTCTCTGCTCGAAAAATTCCAGCCTGTGAATTTTGAATTTGCAGTCTGGTTTAACGGATCAAATTCGTTAATTATCTTCGTAGAAACTTCTGATAGATTTTCTAGTGCAATCTATCAGAGGGATTAAACTTCTGTTCGTGGACCTGATTGAAGAATTGTTCGTCCATCAGTTCCTGGGATATACAACAAGAGCAGAGTAATCTGTTGGTGTCCATAATCTCGTTTCGAGATTGGAGGTAAAAATTTAATTGTTATTTAATTTTTACACGCACAATTTAATCGTAAAGTTTTGATACCCATGATATGGAATCGTTCCATATAAAATTTTAAAACTTCCGCTGCACCGGGTATTAATTCTGATTGATCTGATCACCGTTCTCCAACAGTGGTATCAGAGCCAGGTTGCTCAGATCAAGCGATTAAATTAATCAATTGTACAAGAATTTTTAAGCCTTGGTTTTTGAAACAAAAGATTTTAAAAATTTAAAAATTAATGGGCAAACCCGGGGCAGCGATTGTCGCTGCGCTGGGCAGCGCCGGCCCGGCCCGAGCCCCTTTTGGGGCGCGGGCTGCCCGGGATCGTCCCGGGCGGCCCGGGAAAATTAATTTTTATTTTTTAATTAAAATTTTAATATGTTAAAATTCTATTTTTGGTCCGATCGAAAATTTTTTTTGATTGGTCAACGAGGCGTCAGATCAAATTGTTCGAGTCCAAAAATTTTAAAATTGATTTTTGGATAAATTTGAATTTTTGGAAAATTTAAAAATTTTATCCGTTAAATCAGATTTTATGAAATTAATTATTTTTGGTACAATTGATGATAAGATATGATCTTATGGATATATTGAGTAAAATATGATTTTATGTATAAAATTGGATTTTATATGTAAAATATGATTTTATTTGATAAAAAGATAAAATATGATTTTGTATGTAAAATAAGATTTTATATATGGAATATGATTTTATCCTTTTTAAATTTAATTGCCATTGCATGTTATCCAATAAATTAATTTTGAATTAAATATTATTGGATAAGGATGATCGATTGCCATGATCAATTTTGTAGGTGTATGTTAGGGAATTTACATTTGTTTTTATTGTTGTTGGATTTATTAATGGGCCTGGTTTATGGCCCAATATGAATTGTCATATGTAATAAAAGTGTCTGGTTTATGGCCCGTTCCCACCCCTTAAAATGTATCCCCTATTTGTCATAGTTATTTATTGTAAATACATTAGACTTAGTGGGAGATGAAGATTTGAAGACGGAGGTGGGCCCAGCAGACAATAAAAACTGAAGAAATGTAAATTGGAAGCTCAATGTAATAGGATTGCATTGCATACCTGCATATTACCTAGGATTGGACTTAGACTCGTGATTGGCAACCACAGGTCGATTAGAAATGGAATTGATCATCCTATATAATATATGATATTATCATTGTATGCATGTTTTAGACTAAATTGTATGAATCCCGCAAACATACAAATTTTAAATGATGAGACAAATTTTCAAAATTAAAATCCCTCATTTTAAATATGATTTAAAATTGATATCAAGATTAAAAGGAAATTTAAATATTGTTTAAATGTTCCTACCTTCCATCAACGATCAATGTATGAGATGCTACCCGCGGATACGGTCCGGCTCATATTATTGGGGGGGCCCGTTCGTCGGAAAGCTGTACATTGGATCGACACATGTTGTAAGTTGGGTGGAACTCCCATGGGATCGGCTCATATTATTGGGGGATCCACATGGCGACCGTCCATCACAACTTAATATTGATGGGTCATCTTGATGTGTCACAATAAACGGCGTCATATTATTGGGCCCTTATTGGACATGAGGTAAAAACGTGGAGGTTTCTTTGGAAGCAATTGGGCTCTACCTTTTGAAAATTATGGTTGGCTGATATTATTCGGGACCATAGTTTGTCAATTGGACTCCATGTTCCCACTAAGGAAAACAGTTTCCCGTTTTCACTAGAGGGTAGTGAAATCGTTAAAATAGTGGGAGTGAGATTCATAAAATAAATTTCGCCTATTTTATGTCTTAGTAAATTAATTAAACAATCACTGATAATTGTCTATTTCTTTTCAGTATTTCATTAAGATGAATTCGCGCAATCCACTATTCTCTATTCTCGAACAAAATAAACTGACTGGCGCAAACTATACGGAATGGTTCCGTAAGTTGAAGATTGTCTTGACCTCGGAGAAGATGCTCTACGTGTTAGAAAAATCTCCTCCGAAGGAAGCACCAGCTGATATAAGTCCGGAAGAGTTGGCCAAACTTGATATATGGTGGGACCATGATATCAAGGCCAAATGCTATATGCAAGCTTCGATGTCTGATGAACTCCAGAGGCGATTTGAGGATACCGTGAATGCTGCTGACATTCACGTACAACTCAAGGAACTTTTTGGGGCTCAATCGAGAGCTGAAAGGTTCGCTACTGTAAAAGAGTTAATGACTTGTCGCATGCGTGAAGGGACTTCGGTCCGTGATCATGGGGTACGAGTGATTTGGCTCATACAGAAGTTGGTAACGCTTGATTTGGTGTTGGAGCATGAACTCAATGTGGACTTATTACTTCTCTCTCTTTCTTCATCGTTTGACGGTTTTGTGGTAAATTTTAATATGAACAAGATAGAGGCCTCCCTTGAAGAGATGGTCAATATGCTTGTAACATATGAAGCCACTTTAAAGAAGGATAAACCGGTTCTCTTGGTGGGCTCCTCTTCCTCTGCTAAGAAGGGGCCAAGTACAAAGGGTAAGAAACGTTCTGCCCCACCCAAGAAAACCGGACCCGAGAAGAAGAACAAGACAAAGGCTTCAAACATGGAAAAATCCAAGGATGTTTGCCATCACTGAAAGAAACCCGGTCATTGGAAACGTAACTGCAAGGAATATCTAGAGCAGTTGCGAACTGCGAAGGGTATGTTCTATATTGAAATAAATGTTTCACTTAATACTACTTCTTGGGTATTGGATACCGGATGTGGATCTCACATTTGCAATGATTTGCAGGTGATGACAAGAAGTCGCAAGCTTAGAATGGGTGAGACCCAGCTGAGGCTCGGAAATGGTTCTAGAGTTGAAGCCAAAGCTGTGGGAGACGTTTATTTAATATTGCAGAATGATTTTAAGTTACTTTTGAGAGATGTTTTATTTGTTCCAGATTTGATTAAAAACATTATTTCTGTTTCTATGCTTGATAGAGATGGTTTTTTCTTGCAATTTTGTGAATGAGATTTGCAATATTTACAAGAATGAATGTTTGATTGAAAATGGACAACTTGAAAACGATCTATATAACTTAAAATTAAAAGACGTTCCAATAAATTATGTTTATAAACCGGTAACAACGAACAAAAGGAAAATCGATAGTCAAAACCCGGCAAACCTTTGGCATGCTAGGCTAGGTCATATTTCCTCAAGGAGGATGAACAAGCTAGTGGGAGAGGGCATGTTTGATATGTTTGATATTAACTCTCTACCTACTTGTGAATCCTGCCTGAAAGGAAAAATGACTAAATCTCCATTCAAGGGGAAACCTGAGCGTAGTCAAAATCTGTTGGATTTGATCAATACAGATGTTTGTGGTCCATTTAGAATTGGTACTCAATTTGGCCACACCTACTTCATTACCTTTACTGATGATTATTCTAGGTATGGGTATTTATATTTAATGAAATATAAGTCTGAAGCATTTGAAAAGTTCAAAGAATTCAAGGCTGAAGTAGAAAACAAGCTAGGTAAAAGTATTAAAGCACTTCGATCGGATCGAGGTGGAGAATACTTAAGTACCGAGTTTTTGGACTATCTGAAAGAGAATGAGATTCTCTCTCAGTGGACTCCTCCTATGACACCTCAGCTGAATGGTGTATCGGAGCGTCGTAATCAAACTTTGTTGGACATGGTTCGATCCATGATGAGCTTCACTGAGCTTCCACCTTCGTTTTGGGGCTACGCGCTTGAAACGGCGGTATTGTTGTTGAACAACGTCCACACCAAAGCAGTGGATCAAACACCATACGAGTTATGGAATGGCAAAGCTCCTAAGTATTCGTACTTGAGGATTTGGGGATGTCCTGCTTACGTGAAGCAGACAGTGGGAGATAAGTTGGATAGTCGATCCATCTTATGTTATTTTGTAGGGTATCCAAAGAATTCAATCGGATATTATTTCTATCATCCTACTGAAACAAAAGTGTTTGTTTCAAGGAATGCCACCTTCTTGGAGAAGGAGTTCTTATTGGATAAGAAAGGCGAGATGATGGAACTCGAAGAAATTCGAGAAGAACCCAAAATACAAAATAATGATCCCATACCTCAAGAATCTTCAGAGGACACGCCTATACTTAGAAGATCCGAGAGGACTTCTAGACCTCCTATTCGATATGGTCTTCTTCTTGAAGGGGATCAAGATGAACCCGACATTGGATATGATCCAAGAAACTTCAAGGAAGCAATTTCTGATGCGGATTCAAATTTATGGCTTGAAGCTATGCAGTCGGAAATAGATTCGATGCATACAAACCAAGTTTGGTCTTGAGTAGATCCTCCCGATGGAATTGTTCCAATAGGGTGTAAATGGATCTACAAGAGAAAGCTTGGGCCTGATGGTAAGGTATTCACCTACAAGGCACGATTGGTGGCGAAAGGTTATACTCAAAGACAAGGAGTTGACTATGATGAAACCTTTTCACCAGTTGCAATATTCAAGTCCATAAGAATCCTTATTGCCATAGCTGCTTGGTATGACTATGAGATATGGCAAATGGATGTGAAGACTGCATTTCTTAATGGAAACATTAAGGAAGAGATCTATATGACGCAGCCTGAGGGATATACATCCATGGGAAGCGAGCATAAGGTATGCAAGCTTCAGAGATCAATCTATGGTCTCAAACAAGCATCAAGAAGTTGGAACCAGAAATTTGATGAAACAATAAAGGATTTTGGTTTCATCAAGAACCCAGAGGAACCATGCGTGTACAAGAAAGTAATTAAGGATGCTGTGACATTCTTAGTACTTTATGTTGATGACATCCTACTCATTGGGAATGACGTAGGGATGTTGCAGTCAACAAAGATATGGTTATCAGGTAGATTCTCGATGAAGGATTTGGGTGAGGCATCCTATATTCTAGGGATACAGATCTATAGAGATAGATATAAGAGAATGATAGGACTCACTCAATCAACTTACATCGAAACCATATTGAAAAGGTTTTCAATGGATGGGTCCAAGAGAGGACATCTACCTATGTGTCATGGAGTTTCTCTATCCAAGTCCATGTCTCCCAAGACTGATGAAGATATAGAGAAAATGACACATGTACCATATGCGTCAGCCATAGGTAGTATCATGTATGGGATGATATCTACCAGACTGGATGTAGCATTTGCTCTGAGTGTCACGAGCAGATATCAAGCTAATCCCGGTCAAATGCATTGGAAAGCCGTGAAGGACATTCTTAAGTACTGACGAAGGACTAAGAATATGTTCATGGTATATGGAGGAAGAGAACTGAGATTGGAAGGCTATACCGACTCTAGCTTCCAAAGTGACGTGGATGAATCGAAGTCAACCTCTGGATTTGTGTTCATGCTCAATGGCGGTGCTGTCTCTTGAAAGAGTTCCAAGCAGGACACCACAGCGGATTCCACCACTGAGGCAGAATACATTGCGGCATCAGATGCTGCTAAAGAGGCCGTTTGGATGAGGAATTTCGTCCAAGAGTTGGGCGTTATTCCTGAAGTTGTTGGTCCAGTCCCGGCGTACTGTGACAACACGGGTGCCGTTGCTCAGGCAAAGGAACCAAGGTCTCATCAAAGATCCAAACAAGTACTGAGGAAATACCACATCATCCGGGAGATCGTGGAAAGAGGAGACATCACTGTCGAGAGAGTGGCCTCTGCAGACAATATCGCTGATCCACTTACTAAGCCCTTGCCAGGACCATTATTTGACAAACATCGCGAAGCAATGGGACTGCGTAGTATGACTAGTTGGCTTTAGGGCAAGTGGGAGATTGAAAGAGTGGGTGCCCGGTGAGCCAACTTGTGGCTAAGGGCTTTGATGACTCTATGTATAAACAATCTTTTGTTTAATATAATTTACACTTTTATAATGGCGTTTACTTTATCTTTTATCATATTATTATGTTGTGACATATTATAAGATGTTTAGATGAAGACCTTGAATATACTATAGTGTATGTAAGATGTGGTGGCACATGGGGATGACTATCATGAAACACATCTTATAGTCACTGTATATTCTAAACAGTTCCTAGTCAATTGAGCCGTCCGTTAATAAGGATAAGGATAGCTCGAGATTGAGACTAGCATTTGCGATGCCGAGTACCACGTTTCATTGGTATGGAACATAGAGATGTTCAAAGCATGCAACTGGATATTCATACGATGAATGATCGAACTACCCTATCCGGACTTTCCAAGTGGTTAACACTTATCGAGTGGATAAAGTCCGCGTTTTTGGTTGTACACCATTAGTCCTTACTACTTGAAATATCATTGAGACTCTATATGCTAGTACTGTGCTTTTACTCGTTTACTGACTCTATTGGGGTCATCAGGTGTCGGGATTGGGTACAGTTACGACACATATAGGAGTCGATGCTTTGTTGTCAAGGATTCACCATATACTTGATAGTGCGGATATCCTATGCAATCTGAGGAGATATTAGTGTGACGAATCTCTGGCCAGAGTACATGATGTGTTTTAAGAAATGGTTTCTTAGTAGCACATGCGATGTCACTATTTGATCTTCAAGATGTATTGCATAGTTATCGAATCTCGAACGACTCTCGATTTACCAATGGTTGTTGATTCGATCGGGATATATGGATGAAGGGACTGTACTGTACGCTAACAAAAATCTATTGGTTCTTGTTGGCACTATCAGTGATACCTAGGGAATCATGGGACGATGTTGCTAGGCGCTCTTACCATGATTCGATGTGCAAGTCGGAAATTGTTGTTCCGAGTCACAAGGAGTTGTGAGCCCACGGCTAGCTGTATCCCTGAACCATTGAGGGTCACACAAGTAATGGATTTTTAATCCCCGTTGAGATAATTAAATTTAAAGAGTTAAATTTAGTGAATAAAGAAGTGGGACTTCATATATCAGAGTAGAAGAGTAAGATTTCCTAAAATGACATAGGGATGGGCATTTTTGGAAATTACTGAATTCGGATTCAGAAAATTTATCTTGACTTTAAAAGATGCAGAAATGGTTTTTGTGCACATTGGTGAAATTGGTTTATCAATCTGAGTCACGATGAATTTTATATTAATTTCTGAACATGCGGGCTTTGCTTGCCAGGCTTGAACTTATGACTAATGGGCCCTAAGCTGTTAGCAGCCCACATTATAAATAAGTTATTGCAGTACAGAAATTAAATAACAGAGGCATAATTTTCGAAATTCACTAGGGTTTTTGAGACCTAGTGGTCGCCGCTCCTTCTCCCCTCTTTGCTCGAAAAATTCCAGCCTGTGAATTTTGAATTTGCAGTCTGGTTTAACGGATCAAATTCGTTAATTATCTTCGTAGAAACTTCTGATAGATTTTCTAGTGCAATCTATCAGAGGGATTAAACTTCTGTTCGTGGACCTGATTGAAGAATTGTTCGTCCATCAGTTCCTGGGATATACAACAAGAGCAGAGTAATCTGTTGGTGTCCATAATCTCGTTTCGAGATTGGAGGTAAAAATTTAATTGTTATTTAATTTTTACACGCACAATTTAATCGTAAAGTTTTGATACCCATGATATGAAATCGTTCCATATAAAATTTTAAAACTTCCGCTGCACCGGGTATCAATTCTGATTGATCTGATAACCGTTCTCCAACATGCATTTCAGGTCAGGGATGATGTTTTGTTTGTGAATAACCGCATTGGTGCGCCTGATATTTTTGAGTTGAGACACTGTAGTCTTCGAGAGGCTCATTGTAGTCGGTTCAGTGTTCATCCAGGTGGCCGAAAAATGTATAATGATCTGAAGAATCAGTTGTGGTGGAAGAAAATGAAGAGCGATGTTGCGAGATTGTATCCCGATGTTTGAACTGTCAGCAGGTGAAGGCCGAGAGAAAGAGACCGGGTGGTCTATTGCACAGTTTAGCTGTTCTTGAATGGAAGTGGGATCACATTTCGATGGATTTCGTCACGAAGATACCACGATCTGTTCGAGGATGGGATGCTATTTGGGTAGTGATCTACAGATTGATGATTTTTTTATTCCGTACAGGATGACGTATCATCTCGATCAGATGGCTGAGTTGTATTTTAGCAATGTTGTGAGATTGCATGGTGTGCCGAAGTTGATAGTTTCAGACCGAGACCCTAGATTCACTTCACACTTTTGGCATAGTCTTCAAGAGGCACTTGGTACTCGATTACATCTGAGACATCATATAACCCTCAGACCGACGGACAGTCAGAGCGGACTATCCAGACTCTAGAGGATATGCTACGAGCAGTAGTGCTAGACTTTGGCACTAGTTGGCAGGATTCTTTGCCTCTTGTCGAGTTTTCTTACAACAACAATTATCAATCGAGTATCGGAATGACACCTTTTGAGGTTTTGCACGGTAAGAAGTGCCGATCTCCTTTATTTTAGGACGATGTGTCTGAGTCACCGGATTTGGGATCGGATATGCTTCGAGATATGGCAGAGCAAGTAAAGATCATTCAGACGAGAATAAAGTCAGCTCAGGATAAACATGCGAAGTATGAGAATATCAGACGTAGACCTCTGAGTTTCGATCAGGGAGACCGAGTATTCTTGAAGATTTCTCCTTTTAGAGGCACTGTTATATTTGGAAAGAGAGGAAGTTTATCTCCGAGATTCATCCGACTGTATGAGATTCTCGAGAAGTTAGGCCATCTTGCCTATAGACTTTCACTTCCTTCATCTTTATCTGGTATTCACGACATTTTTCACGTCTCTATGTTGTGGAAATATCATCGAGATCCTTCTCATATTCTTCATCCTGATGAGGCCGAGCTTGACGAGACTCTAAGCTACTTTTAACGACCGATTCAGATCCTTGACCGAAAGGAAAAACAGCCCAGAAACAAGTCGATTCCTTTGGTGAAAGTTCATTGGAGCCATCACGGAGTCGAAGAGGCAACTTGGGAGACAGAGTCTGATATGAGACAGTGGTTTCCAGAGTTATTTGGATGACGTGATTTTTTTTTACTGTCTTAAGTTCTTAATTCTATCTTATGTGATTGATTCTTATTGATTTTGAGGACGAAATCTTTTTCTAGAGGGGGAGAATTGTAACGCCCCAAATTTATCTTAATTGAGTTTATTTGAGTTAATCAGATATTATATAATTCAAGAGCCGATTTGATTTTGATTAGGGTCTATTTTGCAATTTTCGGAATTTTCAGGGACTAAAATGCAAAAAGGGGATTTGTTATAATATCTCAACTTTTTTGACTTCTCCTTCACTTCTTCATCTCCTCCAATACGCCTCATCCTCCATTTAAGATCCCAAACGTGACTTCAAGCTTTGTGATTTCTCGTTTTGATCGATCCGTCCGATAGAATTTAAATCCGAAGGCAGATTAGCGATCACGGCAGCGAGAGCTTCGTTCTATCGTAAGTATTTCTCCGATCCGTTATGTTTCATTTTTGGATGTTGTTAGAATCGAATGAGTTTCGAATATGATGTTCTTGAGCTAGCTCTTATCGTTTATTCTCAGTCGGATTGGAAAAAGAGCGTCGTTCATAATTTTTATGAATTTTTGAAGTGTTGTTCGAAAATTTGGTTTTGAGATTTGTTGGTTTTGAATCGTTTAGTTGATTTTTGGGCTGTATTGAGTTGTGTTGATTGTTATCCTGCTGTCTGTGTTTCCGGTTTGATCAGAATATAGTCGTTATGCCGCCGTTTGAGTTTTGGGTTATCGTTTGATTTGAATTGATTGAACCGTGTTGGTTGGGTTTGATTGTCATTGTTGATCTTCTTTTGCCTCCGTACAAATTTGTTTGAAGCTGGTTGAGCCCAGAGTTAGTAGAAGTCGATTGTCGAAGAGTTAGACGAAAAGCGGTAAAGAGTTTTACCTTGAGCATTTTTTTTAGTGGTTGTATTAGCAGAAGTCGATTGTCGAAGAGTTAGATGAAGGGCGGTAAAGAGTTTTACCTTGAGCATTTTTTTTAGTGGTTGTATGGATTTTGATATAACCTCTTTTTGTAGCGTATCCAGAGTTGGAACTTTTGAATTGAAATGTGCAAGCAGACATCGTTTAAGCGGGATAGAACACTCAAGACAGTTGGTTCTTGAGTTTCCCTTAAATCACATATTTGCATCAATACTTGTTCTAGAGTGGGGAACTTGTATTTTGTGATTGAACTCTTGTTATTAATTGAATTATGGTTTAATGCTTTGTGTTTTCTATATGCATTCATCTCGAGCCTAAATCTTTGATTTCAGCGGGCTGTATGGCCCTTTTTGTTAGATGATTTGGGGGCTATAATCGAGTGGCCTGGGTTGTAGAATTTCACCTAGTTTCAGCTTACTCCTTGTAGTCGCACCAAAGTCTAAAGGATGGAGATACGTGACACCACCTCGATCGGGAGAGTCGGTGAGTTGTTACGTGATCTCATCCTTGGGATCCCAAAAGAATATCAAAAATTCCTTTATTATCAGAGTTGATGTCCCGGTTTTAAAGACATGCATTTCATTTGTATTAACATTGAATATGTTGTCTTTAAATGATGTTATTGAGATATTACTTGTTATTGCATGTTATGTTGCTTTTACTGGGAATATCATTCTCACCGGAGTAATCTGGCTGTTTCTCTGTTTTGTATGTGTACTTGGCAACAGGTGGGGCAGGATCGAGTCAGAGGAGACTTGGTTAGCATGGAGATCAAGGAATAGAAGTGGGACTCGGTTTAGAAGTCGAACAACATGTCAATCTAGTTTATGTTTTGAAGCATGTTGAGAACTCAAACTTTATTGATTATGTTGTATCGATTATGCGAGTATTGAGGTTTGTATGCTATTGTTGCATGTATTTTGTACCTCATTATGTATTGAATGGATTTATAAAGCTGAATTTTGGTGAGTTTATTTCTGGAAATTGGTTCATAGTTGACCTCGCTCGATTGGTAGAGTTTGGCCGATCGAGCGAGATTGTCTGTAGCCTCCTTATTTTTAAAACATAGTTTTGCCCGCTCGATCGGTTGTGTTTTACCGATCGAGCGAGGAACTGTTCACCAGAAAAATAATTTTTTTTATTTGACTTATCTATTGGTTTATCTTATCTTATCATTTTAAGTATTCGAGATTATATGATTAAGACCGAGGTCTAACACAGAGCCATCCCTTCGTCCGTCATCAGCCCGCTGATGTCGCATGCCCCAGAGCCTGGGCACATCCTTACTACGTGATATGAATTCTTATTCTATGAATAACAAACAAGATTATATAGAATCATACCCTCAATTCAATAACAAAAGAAATCAAAAAATTTACCGGATCCTGAAACAAGTAATAAACTTTGGAAACTCCACCTCTAGTTTACAACAAAACTAGCAATAGAAATTCATGAGATAAACAATTGATCTCGACAAAACCTTCAGAAAACTTGTTTCTGACAATACACGAAGAAGAACAATCGACAAACGCCATAAAACTATGAACTTTGATAAGTTTGATTTGAAATAAAGATAGAAAGCCTTAAGAAAATTTCTAGAGAGAATTTTAATTTGAATAATCAAAATATGAATTGTATTCTATTCAATAATGAATGTATTTTTTGTATTTATAATACAACTACAAATTAATAAAAGATAGCGTAAAATTTTGCAAAATATATCTAAAGATATCATCCAAAAGTTTCCAAGTATGCTTAGAAGACTCAAAATAGGAAAAATAATGCCAAAACATCAAAAATCTCGCACACACACAAACACATCAAAGTATGTGTAAAAGATTGCTGCGCGGGCGCGCAGGGGTCACGCATTCTCGATCCTTCCTTTTCTAGCTACAGCGCGGGCACGCAAATCAAAGGGCGCGGGCACGCATGAAGCTCGCACAATCTTCGTCAAAATTCACCCGTCAGCGTGGGCGCGCGAGTCAAAGGGCGCGTGCGTGCATGAAGCTCGCAGATGATGGTGCGGGCACACGAATACATGGGCGCGGGCGCCTGAGCTTCGAATCAAGTCGTGTGTTTTTGCATTTTCTTCAATATTTTCTTCACTTCCTTGATCTCTTTGGACCTCAATAAGATTATAGCACCCCCCAAAAATTGATCTTCAAACATTCCAATGCCTTCTTGATAATTCATCAAAAAAGATTAAAGTGCTTCCTTAAATTTCTTGCTCCGACCCCTCGTAATTGGTCCTCGTGGGATTTCCAACGGATCCTTAGCTTTCCTAAGAACGCAATCAACATGCGAGCCATCCATGATCGCATCATCCTCCCCTTCTTGAAAAGGATTTTTCCTCAAATCTCGATCATCACCTACATCAAACAACGATAAGTCAGAAAAATTAAAAGTTGTACTCACATTGTACTCACCTGACAAGTCCAATTTGTAGGCATTGTCATTGATTCGCTCTAAGAATTGAAAAGGACCATTGCCTCTAGGTGTAGGCATTGTCATTGATTCGCTCTAAGAATTTAAAAGGACCATTGCCTCTAGGTAACAACTTCAAACGTCTTTTCTCTGGAAACCGCTCTTTTCTCAAGTGAAACCATACCCAATCACCCAGTTCAAACACAACTTTATTTTTACCTTTATTCGCTTGTTTTGTATATTTCAAGTTCTTCTTCTCAATATTCACCTTCACCTTCTCATGCAAACTTCTCACAAACTCCGCCTTTTTCTTACCATCCATGTTAACCCTTTCACTCATAGGCAAAGACATCAAATCCAATGAAGTTAAATGATTAAAACCATACACAATTTCAAACGGAGAAAAATTCGTAGTAGAATGCACACTATGATTATATGCAAATTTAACAAAAGACAAACATTCTTCCTAACTCTTCAAATTCTTTTTGATTATTGTACACAACAAAGTTCCTAACGTCCTATTAACAACCTCAGTTTGAAAATCCTTTTGAAGATGACATGTAGTTGAAAACAGCAGTTTAGTACCAAGTTTGCACCATAATGTTTTCCAAAATTAACTCAAGAAAATAGTATCCCTATCAGACACAATACTCCTAGGCATGCCATGCAATCTAACAATTTCATTAAAGAATAAATCCGCAACATGTGAAACATCATCAGATTTATGACACACAATAAAATGACTCATCTTTGAAAACCTATCAACCACAACATAAATAAATTCCCTCCCCTTCTTAGATCTCGGTAGTCCTAGAACAAAATCCATAGAAATATCTACTCACGGTTCACTAAAAACAGGAAGTGGAATATAAAGTCCATGTGGTTGTTGTCTAGACTTAGCTTTCCTACAAGTCACACACCTTTCACAAATTTTCTCAACATCATGCTTCATATGTGGCCAATAAAAGTGTTCATGCAAAGTTTGACATGTTTTAATCACGTCAAAGTGTCCCATCAAACCACCATCATGTGATTCCCTAACAAGAAATTCACGAATTGAAGACTTAGGAATACATAACTTATCATCCTTAAACAAATAACCATCATGCATGTAAAATTTATCCTTTGGACCACGAATACACGACTCATAGATCTCACCAAAATCAACATCACTAGCATATAACTCTTTCACATTCTCAAATCCCAAGAACTTCAAATCTAAATAGACAAAAGGATATTCCTTCGTGATAGAGCTTCCGCTATCACATTCTCTTTACCTTGCTTGTACTTGATAATGTAGGGAAAAGTCTCCACAAAGTTGAACTTTGAGATGCTTCAAAGATTCATGGTCCGTATGAATCACGAACTCCTTTGGCCTCAAGTAGTGTAGTCATGTCTCGAGTACCCTCACCAATGCATAAAACTCCTAGCCGTAGGTAGGATAATTCAAAGAAGCCCCACTAAGATTCTCACTGAAATATGCAATTGGCCGCCCACCTTGCATCAAGACACCTCCAATACCTACACCTGATGCATCACATTCAATTTCAAAAGTATTAGAAAAATAAGGTAATACAAGTAAAGGAGCATTAATTAATTTTTGCTTAATAATATTGAAAGACTTCTCTTTCTCCTCGTCTCAATGGAATGGAACGTTCTTCTTGATCACCGCAGTCATAGGTGCCGCCAAAGTGCTGAAATCTTTCACAAATCTCCTATAGAAACTTGCAAGATCATGAAAACTTCGAACTTGACTAATAGAAGTAGGCGTTGGCCAATCTCGAATTGCACTTACCTTCTCCTCATCAACTTTTACACCTTGAGAACTCACAACATAACCAAGAAACACAAGTTCTTATGTACAAAACACACACCTTTTCAAGTTAGCATACAAATGTTCAGCTTTTAGTGTGATTAGCACAATTCTCATGTGTTCCACATGATCATCCAAATTATTGCTATACACCAATATATCATCAAAATAAACCACAAAAAATTTTCCAATATGTGCACGCAAGACATGATTAATCAATCTCATGAAAGTACAAGGTGCATTAATTAATCCAAAATGCATTGATATGAGTCATTTTCACATGTTTTATTGCTTGTTTTCTTTGTGTTTTGCATTCTTTTGTGTCAATTTGTTCGTTTTAAATCTTGTTTTGTTTGAATTTAGTGTTTTCCATTGTGTTTTGTTCACTCCTCCTGATTTATGGTTGACTTGGCAGGAAAATAAGAAGAATCAATAATTTTTGGGAATCAATAGGGTGCGCTCGAGCTGCTAAATATTGCAGCTTGAGCGCATGCATAAAAAAAGAAAAACAGAGAAGTGGGGCAAAAATTGTGCGCCCGAGCGGTAATTTATTACTGCTCGAGCGCGTGCTCAAGGAACATAGGCAGTGAGGAGGCGAAATTATCAGCGCCCGAGCTGCAAATTTCTACCGTTCGGGCGCTCTTGTGTAATTTTGGAAATTTTTATTCCGGGTGTTTTAAAAGGAAAGGACTCTGAGGGAAATTTAAATAGAAGATTTTCAGAAGTTTTGATGGTGAGACACGCAGAAGAACAAGGCACGATGGCTGTGAAGGGATTGGAAGATCGTTCGAATTGTTTTGAGTTTTCTTCTCTTCCAAACTTTGAATTTTTATGTTGAAAAACATTGTTAGATTAAATTTTATTATGAGTTTTAGTAGCTAAACTTTCTTTTGTTGGAATTTAAGGGATTCGAACCCCGAAACACGTTTGTGTGATTGAATTTATTGGACGAATTGAGTTTACTTTATGCTATTATTTGATTTTGTCATGATTTATCATTCTATGTTGAGGAGTAGCTAACATTAGCATAGATTCGTATGTTGTGAATTGTTATCGAGAGATAAATTCATGATTATGACGAGTGACATAATCAATGGACTTAAAGTATGCATAGAGATATGATATTTAGTACATGTTGATAACCATAGACTACCAGTTTGAAAGTTGAAGGAATTCAAAGAATGCAAAGCAATCAGTAATGATAAATAATTAAACAGATTTAATTGTTTCATTAACTTGAGTTAGTTTGACATGAACTCGAGAGAGAGTGTCGATATATCAGGAATTCCTTTCGAATTTATGTGTATAAAAGTAAATTTCAATCGTTGAGTTTAATTAGGGGAAAAGTGAACCGAGATTCCAACAAAATATTCTCATATTATATTTCTCAATTCTAAAAAGTTGCTTTGGTTATTTATTTTATTTTCAAGCGTTTTAAGTTGAATTCATTAATTTATAACTTTCGTATAATCTATCATCAATTTTCGTTACTTTGGGCAGAGGAGTAAAATAATCGAATTATTGTGACATAGTCCCTGAGGACGATACTTGTACTCAGTACATTTTACTATAACTTGATTCGTGCACTTGCGATAATTTTGAGAATAATTGAGAGATATTTATATTGATTTTAAGTGTTGGTATTTGCTCAATCAAGTTTTTGGCGCCGCTGCTGGGGACTATTGATTACTTTAATTTGTTTTTATTTATATTTATTTATTCCAATTTTAATCACTATTTCCATCCGTGAATTGCAGGATATTCCGGCAGTGCATGCAACATTCACTTGATTCGGAACTTGTGCCTTTTGATGCAGAAATGGAAAGAGCATTTCGCAGGAGAAGAAGGATACAACAAGAAGCAATGACGGACGAAGAAAGATTACGTTTAGATGGACATGCTGAGAATAATGCACCACCTGTCTATAGATCCATGATGGATAACTCCTTTCCATCCATCGACGATGCTAGACCAAGCATCATCAGGCCAACAATAGCAGCGAATCATTTTGAAATCAAGCCTGCTATCATTCAAATGGTGCAAAACACAGTCCAATTTGGTGGGATGACGATCGATGACCCATATGCTCACCTTACAAATTTTCTAGAGATTTGTGATACTTTCAAGATTCAGGGAGTTTCTGATGACGCTATTTGTTTGTGTTTATTCCCTTTTTCATTAAGAGATAAGGCTAAACCATGGCTAACGAATCTACCTACAGGTATCATCACCACTTGGGATGATCTCGCAAAAGATTTCCTCACCAAATACTTCCCACCATCCAAATCGATGAAGCTAAGAGCTGAAATCACAACATTTGCTCGAGGAGAACAAGAAACACTCTATGAAGCGTAGGAGCGCTATAAAGATCTATTGAGGAGATGCCCACACCACCAACTACCAGACGACCTTGTGGTACAAATTTTTTATTATGGTCTTCCTCACTCTAATTGAACCATGTTAGATGCAGCATCAGGTGGTAATTTATTACGAAAATCACCAGAGGATGGATATGAATTAATTGAGGAGATGACATCTAGTAGTTATCACCCTCAGTCTTAGAGAAGTGCAGCTAGGGATCCGCAGGA